>NC_056439.1:52378957-52403957 GCF_018296145.1 Oncorhynchus tshawytscha | reverse complement strand
CAGGGGTCCTCTGATCCCTCCAGGAGGAGTACTGCCTGTAGAGATGACACCTCCTCATCATTAACCCCCAGGGTGCCACTGCCCCCTCCAGGAGGTGTACTGCCTGTAGAGATGACACCTCCTCATCATTAACCTCCAGGGGTCCTCTGATCCCTCCAGGAGGAGTACTGCCTGTAGAGATGACACCTCCTCATCATTAACCCCCAGGGTGCCACTGCCCCCTCCAGGAGGAGTACTGCCTGTAGAGATGACACCTCCTCATCATTAACCCCCAGGGGTCCACTGCTCCCTCCAGGAGGAGTACTGCCTGTAGAGATGACACCTCCTCATCATTAACCCCCAGGGGTCATCTGATCCCTCCAGGAGGAGTACTGCCTGTAGAGATGACACCTCCTCATCATTAACCCCCAGGGGTCCTCTGATCCCTCCAGGAGGAGTACTGCCTGTAGAGATGACACCTCCTCATCATTAACCCCCAGGGGTCCTCTGATCCCTCCAGGAGGAGTACTGCCTGTAGAGATGACACCTCCTCATCATTAACCCCCAGGGTGCCACTGCCCCCTCCAGGAGGTGTACTGCCTGTAGAGATGACACCTCCTCATCATTAACCCCCAGGGGTCCACTGCTCCCTCCATGAGGAGTACTGCCTGTAGAGATGACACCTCCTCATCATTAACCCCCAGGGGTCCTCTGATCCCTCCAGGAGGAGTACTGCCTGTAGAGATGACACCTCCTCATCATTAACCCCCAGGGGTCCTCTGATCCCTCCAGGAGGAGTACTGCCTGTAGAGATGAGACCTCCTCATCATTAACCCCCAGGGGTCCTCTGATCCCTCCAGGAGGAGTACTGCCTGTAGAGATGACACCTCCTCATCATTAACCCCCAGGGGTCCACTGCTCCCTCCAGGAGGAGTACTGCTTGCAGAGATGACAGCTCCTCATCATTAACCCCCAGGGGTCCACTGCCCCCTCCAGGAGGAGTACTGCCTGTAGAGATGACACCTCCTCATCATTAACCTCCAGGGGTCCTCTGATCCCTCCAGGAGGAGTACTGCCTGTAGAGATGACACCTCCTCATCATTAACCCCCAGGGGTCCACTGCTCCCTCCATGAGGAGTACTGCCTGTAGAGATGACACCTCCTCATCATTAACCCCCAGGGGTCCTCTGATCCCTCCAGGAGGAGTACTGCCTGTAGAGATGACACCTCCTCATCATTAACCTCCAGGGGTCCTCTGATCCCTCCAGGAGGAGTACTGCCTGTAGAGATGACACCTCCTCATCATTAACCCCCAGGGTGCCACTGCCCCCTCCAGGAGGAGTACTGCTTGCAGAGATGACAGCTCCTCATCATTAACCCCCAGGGGTCCACTGCCCCCTCCAGGAGGAGTACTGCCTGTAGAGATGACACCTCCTCATCATTAACCCCCAGGGGTCCACTGCTCCCTCCATGAGGAGTACTGCCTGTAGAGATGACACCTCCTCATCATTAACCCCCAGGGGTCCTCTGATCCCTCCAGGAGGAGTACTGCCTGTAGAGATGACACCTCCTCATCATTAACCCCCAGGGTGCCACTGCTCCCTCCAGGAGGAGTACTGCCTGTAGAGATGACACCTCCTCATCATTAACCTCCAGGGGTCCTCTGATCCCTCCAGGAGGAGTACTGCCTGTAGAGATGACACCTCCTCATCATTAACCCCCAGGGGTCCACTGCTCCCTCCAGGAGGAGTACTGCCTGTAGAGATGACACCTCCTCATCATTAACCTCCAGGGGTCCTCTGATCCCTCCAGGAGGAGTACTGCCTGTAGAGATGACAGCTCCTCATCATTAACCTCCAGGGGTCCTCTGATCCCTCCAGGAGGAGTACTGCCTGCAGAGATGACACCTCCTCATCATTAACCTCCAGGGGTCCTCTGATCCCTCCAGGAGGAGTACTGCCTGTAGAGATGACACCTCCTCATCATTAACCCCCAGGGTGCCACTGCCCCCTCCAGGAGGAGTACTGCCTGTAGAGATGACACCTCCTCATCATTAACACCCAGGGGTCCACTGCTCCCTCCAGGAGGAGTACTGCCTGCAGAGATGACACCTCCTCATCATTAACCCCCAGGGTGCCACTGCTCCCTCCAGGAGGAGTACTGCCTGCAGAGATGACACCTCCTCATCATTAACCCCCAGGGTGCCACTGCTCCCTCCAGGAGGAGTACTGCCTGCAGAGATGACACCTCCTCATCATTAACCCCCAGGGTGCCACTGCTCCCTCCAGGAGGAGTACTGCCTGTAGAGATGACACCTCCTCATCATTAACCTCCAGGGGTCCTCTGATCCCTCCAGGAGGAGTACTGCCTGTAGAGATGACACCTCCTCATCATTAACCCCCAGGGTGCCACTGCTCCCTCCAGGAGGAGTACTGCCTGCAGAGATGACAGCTCCTCATCATACAAGGGTATAGCTACACAGTACAGCCCTGAGGCCTCTTGGCTGGGGGAATACATCTGGCTGGGACAAGGGCACATCTCTACAGGCCTCTAGATATTTGAATGGCAGAGAGGGAGTGTTGAGAGAAAGTGTGTGGGTGGTAGTAGCTCCTCAATGAAAGAGGGATGTGTTTTCGATGGAAATAGCAGTACAGGTTCTGTACGTAGCAGAAGATCATCATCATCATCATCATCATCATCATCCCAAAGAACATGGAGATCCCGGATTAAATTACCACATTTACATTTACATTCACATTTACATTTACATTTACATTTCCGTTCAAAACTTCAAATTGTATTTCCAAGCACTAGCATTTCGCCCCTGATTATTAAATTGGTTTAAAACATGACACTTAGACTTCCTTGGCTGAGAATACAGAGACAAATTGTGTTTCCTACTGCCAATTGGAAGAGGTGGTCGCCACTGATGTATCCCTTGATGCATCACATCTGCCCGTGATTGGGTGTCTCATAATGCGATGCACAATTGGCCCCAGCGTCGTCCGGGGTTTGGCCGCTGTAGGTCGGCATTATAAATAAGAATTTGTTCTTAACCGACTTGCCTAGTTAAGAACACATTTTTTATAAAAAACAATGTAAACTAAGCTTTGTTCTATTACTGATCATACCATCTCTATTTGGCACAAAATTGAAAAACGATGCAACTGGGAAACGGAATGACACGCCCAGACTCCAATATTTAACTATAAGGCCCTATGATTTGGACAGACTCCAATATTTAACTATAAGGCCCTGTGATTTGGACAGACTCCAATATTTAACTATAAGGCCCTGTGATTTGGACAGACTCTAATATTTAGCTATAAGGCCCTGTGATTTGGACAGACTCCAATATTTAACTATAAGGCCCTGTGATTTGGACAGACTCCAATATTTAACTATAAGGCCCTGTGATTTGGACAGACTCCAATATTTAGCTATAAGGCCCTGTGATTTGGACAGACTCCAATATTTAACTATAAGGCCCTGTGATTTGGACAGACTCCAATATTTAACTATAAGGCCCTGTGATTTGGACAGACTCCAATATTTAACTATAAGGCCCTGTGATTTGGACAGACTCCAATATTTAACTATAAGGCCCTGTGATTTGGACAGACTCAATATTTAACCATAAGGCCCTGTGATTTGGACAGACTCCAATATTTAACTATAAGGCCCTGTGATTTGGACAGACTCCAATATTTAACTATAAGGCCCTGTGATTTGGACAGACTCCAATATTTAACTATAAGGCCCTGTGATTTGGACAGACTCCAATATTTAACTATAAGGCCCTGTGATTTGGACAGACTCCAATATTTAACTATAAGGCCCTGTGATTTGGACAGACTCCAATAGTTCACTATAAGGCCCTGTGATTTGGACAGACTCCAATATTTAACTATAAGGCCCTGTGATTTGGACAGACTCCAATATGTCACTATAAGGTCCTGTGATTTAGACAGACTCCAATATTTAACTATAAGGCCCTGTGATTTAGACAGACTCCAATATTTAACTATAAGGCCCTGTGATTTGGACAGACTCCAATATTTCACTATAAGGCCCTGTGATTTAGACAGACTCCAATATTTAACTATAAGGCCCTGTGATTTGGACAGACTCCAATATTTAACTATAAGGCCCTGTGATTTGGACAGACTCCAATATTTAACTATAAGGCCCTGTGATTTGGACAGACTCCAATAGTTCACTATAAGGCCCTGTGATTTGGACAGACTCCAATATTTAACTATAAGGCCCTGTGATTTAGACATACTCCAATATTTAACTATAAGGCTGTGTGATTTGGACAGACTCCAATATTTAACTATAAGGCCCTGTGATTTGGACATACTCCAATATTTAACTATAAGGCCCTGTGATTTGGACAGACTCCAATATTTAACTATAAGGCCCTGTGATTTGGACAGACTCCAATATTTAACTATAAGGCCCTGTGATTTGGACAGACTCCAATATTTCACTATAAGGCCCTGTGATTTGGACAGACTCCAATAGTTCACTATAAGGCCCTGTGATTTGGACAGACTCCAATATTTAACTATAAGGCCCTGTGATTTGGACAGACTCCAATATGTCACTATAAGGTCCTGTGATTTAGACAGACTCCAATATTTAACTATAAGGCCCTGTGATTTGGACAGACTCCAATATTTCACTATAAGGCCCTGTGATTTAGACAGACTCCAATATTTAACTATAAGGCCCTGTGATTTGGACAGACTCCAATATTTAACTATAAGGCCCTGTGATTTGGACAGACTCCAATATTTAACTATAAGGCCCTGTGATTTGGACAGACTCCAATAGTTCACTATAAGGCCCTGTGATTTGGACAGACTCCAATATTTCACTATAAGGTCCTGTGATTTAGAGACTCCAATATTTAACTATAAGGCCCTGTGATTTAGACAGACTCCAATATTTAACTATAAGGCCCTGTGATTTGGACAGACTCCAATATTTCACTATAAGGCCCTGTGATTTAGACAGACTCCAATATTTAACTATAAGGCCCTGTGATTTGGACAGACTCCAATATTTAACTATAAGGCCCTGTGATTTGGACAGACTCCAATATTTAACTATAAGGCCCTGTGATTTGGACAGACTCCAATATTTCACTGTAAGGCCCTGTGATTTAGACAGACTCCAATATTTAACTATAAGGCCCTGTGATTTGGACAGACTCCAATATTTAACTATAAGGCCCTGTGATTTGGACAGACTCCAATATTGAACTATAAGGCCCTGTGATTTGGACAGACTCCAATATTTAACTATAAGGCCCTGTGATTTGGACAGACTCCAATATTTAACTATAAGGCCCTGTGATTTGGACAGACTCCAATAGTTCACTATAAGGCCCTGTGATTTGGACAGACTCCAATATTTAACTATAAGGCCCTGTGATTTGGACAGACTCCAATATTTAACTATAAGGCCCTGTGATTTGGACAGACTCCAATATTTAACTATAAGGCCCTGTGATTTGGACAGACTCCAATATTTAACTATAAGGCCCTGTGATTTGGACAGACTCCAATATTTAACTATAAGGCCCTGTGATTTGGACAGACTCCAATATTGTTGTTTGGAAGACGGCCTTTCACATCTCCCCAATGGCCTGAATGTGGTATCTGTATCCTTGCCGTTATCATGTATACTAAGGGTTTAAGGACGTTCCTAAATGCAAAATACATGTAAATGTAATTGAATCATTCTTTAACTGGACCAGAATATGGAAAAATATGACCTTGGCATCCCATAATCCGAAACCATCCATTTATTCATTTCAAATGTGTTCAAAGACTTTATCTAACACACAAGAAATGTTTTATAGTGGAATTGTCCCCTAAATCAGGTAGACACATTCCTTCATAGGATATGGGAGTGCCCTGCAGTTAAATGCTTTTGGGACAAAGTGAGAAAATTATTTTCAAAGAGCGTGAATGTAAATATTAAATAGTCACTTGAACCTCTCAATCAATCAGAGAAGGTGACTGCTTGCTGCACATTTGTGTTCAGGGGTCTTTAAAATGGCTGCCACCTCATTCTCTCCCATTCAACCAGTACATACCGCTGCTGTTAGAAGTTATATCATTACAATTATCGACAGCGAGAATCCTTGGTGCTAGTTTATTAAGAAACAATTGAGGGACTGGACAGATAAACACTAAAGCCCCCACACATTCAAACTAACTATCGATATTTAATTATACTTGTATTTCCATTCTTTGCTTTCATGCCCACAAGGAGTGAAGGGGGTTCTCTGGTTGTTGTGGGGAAGGAAGGGGGGTTCTCTGGTTGTTGTGGGGAAGGAAGGGGGGTTCTCTGGTTGTTGTGGGGGAGGAGGGGGAGGTTCTCTGGTTGTTGTGGGGGAGGAGGTGGGGTTCTCTGGTTGTTGTGGGGGAGGAGGGGGGGTTCTCTGGTTGTTGTGGGGGAGGAGGGGGTTCTCAGGTTGTTGTGGGGGAGGAATGGGGGTTCTCTGGTTGTTGTGGGGGAGGAGGGGGTTCTCTGGTTGTAGTGGGGGAGGAGGGGGGTTTCTGGTTGTTGTGGGGGAGGAGGGGGGTTTCTGGTTGTTGTGGGGGAGGAGGGGGGTCACTGTCCATATCACCGTCCTGTTGGCCGGTCCATAGGGAGACCCATATGACCGTCCTGCCCGCTTTAATGGCTGCTGATAAGGAAACCGCGTCTCAGACACTCCTAGGCCGCTAATTGATTCAATAGGAATCATCTAGAGTTCCACCAGGCCCTGGGTGAAGTATCACATCCCATTGAAAAGACATGGGATGCATCTGAAATGGCACCCTATTCCCTACATATAGTGCACTACTTTTAACCAAAGCCCATGAGTCTCTGGACAAGAGTAGTGCCCTATATATATTAGAGTGCCATTTGGGACCCTTCCATGGAACCCCTGAGTATGAGCTATGAGAGGCAGCAGACAGACAACAAAAGGGTATGGATGGAGACTGCCTGGCTGTGTGTACATTTACCCAGATATAAAACCCTAGAAATAGAATGAATAGCATGAAATAGAATGGAATGTATTTCTATGGTAGAAACGAATCCTAAAAAATGAATCACAATATATACATTTAAAGTCAGAAGTTTACATACACCTTAGCCAAATACATTTAAACTCAGTTTTTTACTATTCCTGACATTTAATACTAGTACAAATCCCCTGTCTTAGGTCAGTTAAGATCACTACTTCATTTAAAGAATGTGAAATGTCAGAATAATAGTAGAGAGAGTGATTTATTTCAGCTTTTATTTCTTTCATTACATTCCCAGTGGGTCAGAAGTTTACATACACTCAATTAGTATTTGGTAGCATTGCCTTTAAACTGCTTAACTTGGGTCAAACATTTCGGGTAGCCTTCCACAAGCTTCCCACAATAAGTTGGGTGAATTTTGGCCCATTCCTCCTGACAGAGATGGTGTAACTGAGTCAGGTTTGTAGGCCTCCTTGCTCGCATATGCTTTTTCAGTTCTGTCCACACATTTTCTATGCGATTGAGGTCAGGGCTTTGTGATGGCCACTCCAATACTTTGACTTTGTTGTCCTTAAGCCATTTTGCCACATCTTTGGAAGTATGCTTGGGGTCATTGTCCATTTGGAAGACACATTTGCGACCAAGCTTTAACTTCCTGACTGATGTCTTGAGATGTTGCTTCAATATATCCACGTACTTTTCCCCCTCATGGTGCCATCTATTTTGTGAAGTGCACCAGTCCCTCCTGCAGCAAAGCACCCCCACAACATGATGCTGCCACCCCCGTGCATCCCGGTTGGGATGGTGTTCTTCGGCTTGCAAGCCTCCCCCTTTTTCCTCCAAACATAACGATGGTCATTATGGCCAAACAGTTCTATTTTTGTTTCATCAGACCAAAGGACATTTCTCCAAAAAGTACGATCTTTGTCCCCATGTGCAGTTGCAAACCGTAGTCTGGCTTTTTTATGCCGGTTTTGGAGCAGTGGCTTCTTCCTTGCTGAGCGGCCTCTCATGTTATGTCGATATAGGACTCGTTTTACTGTGGATATAGATACTTTTGTACCTGTTTCCTCCAGCATCTTCACAAGGTCCTTTGCTGTTGTTCTGGGATTGATTTGCACTTTTCGTACCAAAGTAGGTTCATCTCTAGGAGACAGAACGCATCTCCTTCCTGAGCGGTATGACGGCTGCGTGGTCCCATGGTGTTTATACTTGCGTACTATTGTTTGTACAGATAAACTAGGTACCTTCAGGGGTTTGGAAATGTCTCCCAAGGATGAATCAGACTTGTGGAGGTCTACAATTTTTTTTCAGAGGTCTTGGCTGATTTCTTTTAATTTTCCCATGATGTCAAGCAAAGAGGCACTGAGTTTGAAGGTAGGCCTTGAAATACATCCACAGGTCCACCTCCAATTGACTCAAATTATGTCAATTAGCCTATCAGAAGCTTCTAAAGCCATGACATAGTTTTCTGGAATTTTCCCAGCTGTTTAAAGGCACAGTCAACTTAGTGTATGTAAACTTCTGACCCACTGGAATTGTGATACAATGAATTAAAAGTGAAATAAACTGTGTGTAAACAATTATTGGAAAAATTACTTGTGTCATACACAAAGTAGATGTCCTAACCGACTTGCCAAAACTGTAGTTTGTTAACAAGAAATTGGTGGAGTGGTTGAATAATGAGTTTTAATGACTTAAGTGTATGTAAACTTCCGACTTCAACTGTACATTATTAGCTACATTATTAGCTACATTACACGTTACATTATTAGCTACATTATAAGTTACATTATTAGCTACATTACACGTTACATTATTAGCTACATTATACGTTACATTATTAGCTACATTATTAGCTACATTATAAGTTACATTATTAGCTACATTATTATCTACATTATTAGCTACATTATAAGTTACATTATTAGCTACATTATTAGCTACATTGAAAACTACACATTGAAAGCATGTTACAGTAAGCAGACTCACTTTGTGCCAGAATAGAATATTTATCCATTTGACCCTTTCTCTTTGTCTGTCCAATCAAATATCCATCCTTCTCTCTCCTCTCTCTCCCCCTCGTTCTATCTTTCTGTCACTCATGTTGTTGAACCTTGTTTTCAATGTGCTGAACCCTGCAGCACTGTCTAAGAGGTCTGATTGGCTGTCAAGTGACAAGGAGAAGTCTGATTGGCTGTCCAGTGACAAGGAGAAGTCTGACTTGCTTTCAAGTGACAAGGAGAAGTCTGATTGGCTGTCCAGTGACAAGGAGAAGTCTGATTGGCTGTCCAGTGACAAGGAGAAGTCTGATTGGCTGTCAAGTGACAAGGAGAAGTCTGATTGGCTGTCCAGTGACAAGGAGAAGTCTGATTGGCTGTCCAGTGACAAGGAGCATCCAATGCGTCTCATAACTGCCCCAGATATCTCCAGTTTGAACTGACAGATTTCGTTGGGGATATTTTTTATTATGCCCTGATGCTCTATGGGGTTCTAACCAAAATATCAGAGACAACATGTTCAGCTGGCCCTTTAAGGACGGGAGGTTACTGTGGTAACGAAGCCACTGGAGTCCTGTCGCGCGCGCGTGTGTGTGTGTGTGTGTGTGTGTGAGAGAGAGAGAGAGAGATTAGGGTGTTTCTTCGCTATCAGCTGAAGCAGCAGACTCAAACGAATGTTTAAAAAAAACAACCGAGCTTGTGAACAAAACAATATAAATAGCCAAGAAACCCAAGTCACACTTTTGTAGACTGTCGAGTTAATTAGACCAGCTTTTATTGCCTGTGCGCAGCGCCTCCAAAAAATGAATCTATCAGCATTTCACTCTATACGCACAGCGTCCCGCAACGCAGTGTTGCTGCGCGACGTGGGATCTAGGATTCCTGTTTTTCTTTGTGTAATTAGCAGCTATGAAACAAAACAGCTGAAACACTTTTGAAAAAACAGCTACTACAGCATTTTTCTAATCCTAACTTGAAACATACTTACTCGTGCTTGACTTTTGACAACAAAAAAATTCACTGTAGAGCCCTGCAAACAATGTTCCCTCAACATGTGCAAATTGTAAGTCTGGTGAGCTGAAACGTTGTCAGAACTTTGTGCAATTTTGTGTACCCTTACAGTTTTAGACACTAATAGCCAAGAGGCTATTATGGCTATTGGAGCCTACCAACAAAACAAATGGAGCAACTCAAATCAAATTAAACAGGTGTAGACCTTACAGTGAAATGCTGACTACAACAGGTGTAGGTAGACCTTACAGTGAAATGCTGACTACAACAGGTGTAGGTAGACCTTACAGTGAAATGCTGAATACAACAGGTGTAGGTAGACCTTACAGTGAAATGCTGACTACACAGGTGTAGTAGACCTTACAGTGAAATGCTGACTACACAGGTGTAGACCTTACAGTGAAATGCTGAATACACAGGTGTAGACCTTACAGTGAAATGCTGACTACACAGGTGTAGACCTTACAGTGAAATGCTGAATACACAGGTGTAGACCTTACAGTGAAATGCTGACTACACAGGTGTAGACCTTACAGTGAAATGCTGAATACACAGGTGTAGACCTTACAGTGAAATGCTGAATACACAGGTGTAGACCTTACAGTGAAATGCTGACTTACAGGCTCTAAACAACAAGTGCAAAAAATGTATTAGGTGAACAATAGGTAAGTAAAGAAATAAAACAACAGTAAAAAGACAGGCTATATACAGTAGAGAGGTTATATACAGTAGAGAGGCTATATACAGTAGAGAGGCTATATACAGTAGACAGGCTATATACAGTAGAGGGGTTATATACAGTAGAGAGGCTATATACAGTAGAGAGGCTATATACAGTAGACAGGCTATATACAGTAGAGAGGTATATACAGTAGAGAGGCTATATACAGTAGAGAGGGTATATACAGTAGTGAGGTTATATACAGTAGAGAGGCTATAACAGTAGAGAGGTTATATACAGTAGAGAGGCTATATACAGTAGAGAGGCTTTATACAGTAGAGAGGTTATATACAGTAGAGAGGGTATATACAGTAGAGGGGCTATATACAGTAGAGAGGTTATATACAGTAGAGAGGCTATATACAGTAGAGAGGCTATATACAGTAGAGGGGCTATATACAGTAGAGGGGCTATATACAGTAGTAAGGCTATAAAAATAGCAAGGCTACATACAGACACCGGTTAGTCAGGCTGATTGAGGTAGTATGTACATGTAGATATGGTTAAAGTGACTATGTATATAAGATAAACAGAGAGTAGCAGTAGCGTAAAAGAAGGGGGGAGGAACACAATGCAAATAGTCCGGGTAGCCATTTGATTACCTGTTCAGGAGTCTTATGGCTTGGGGTAAAAACTGTTGAGAAGCCTTTTTGTCCTAGACTTGGCACTCCGGTACCGCTTGCCATGCGGTAGTAGAGAGAACAGTCTATGACTTGGGTGGCTGGGGTCTTTGACAATCCCATAACATTTTCACATTGAAATAGCGTTTGAGTTCTATGATATTGCCTACTATACAAAATGTGGTGTTCAATGCAGGCCTACATTGTATGATATTTTATTTTTTTACATACATTGAGATGTATATAGACCTCTTGACTTACTACACATTTTGTTACGTTACAGCCTGAATTCTAAACTGGATTCAAACTTTTTAGATTTTTTAAATCTCAATGCCCCAAAATAACAAACCGAAAGCAGTTTTTACAATTTTTTAATTGTTGCTAATTTACTAAAAATAAAAAACTGAAATAACATATTTACAGTCCTTTGAGCTCAAGTGCATCTGGTTTCCATCCTTGAGATGAATTTACAACTTTAATTTATTTATATTTAACCTTTATTTAACCAGGCAAGTCAGTTAAGAAACAAGTCTCATTTTACAGTGATGGCCAAACTCTAACGCGGGGTCAATTGTGCGCCACCCTATGGGACTCCCAATCACGGCCGGTTGTGATACAGCCTGGAATCGAACCAGGGTCTGTAGTGACACCTCTAGCACTGAGATGTAGTGCCTTAGAACCTCTGTGCCAATCGGGAGTCGTAACTTAATTGTAATCCACCTGTGGTAAATTCAATTGATTGGACATGATTTGGAAAGGCACACACCTGTCTATATAAGGTCCCACAGTTGACAGTGAATGTCAGAGCAAAAACCAAGCCATGAGGTCGAAGGAATTGTCTGTAGAGCTCCGAGACAGGATTGTGTCGAGACACAGATCTGGGGAAGGGTACCAAAACATTTCTGCAACATTGAAGGTCCCCAAGAACACAGTGGACTCCATCATTCTTAAATAGAAGACGTTTGAAACCACCAAGACTCTTCCTAGAGATGAATGGAGCAAAGTAGAGAGAGATCCTTGATGAAAACCTGCTCTGGGGTGCTAAGGACCTCTCAGGCTGGGGTAAAGGTACACCTTCCAACAGGACAACGACCCTAAGTACACAGCCAAGACAATGCAGGGGTGGCTTCGAGACAAGTCTCTGAAGGTCCTTGAGTGGCCCAGCCAGAGGCCGGACTTGACCCCGATCGAACCTCTCTGGAAAGACCTGAAAATAGCTGTGCAGCGACGCTCCCCATCCAACCTGACAGACCTTGAGAGGATCTGCACAGAAGAATGGGAGTGCCAAGTAAAGGGGTGCCTTGTATGGTCAGACCCAAGAAGACTGGAGGCTGTCATCACCAAGCTTGTAGCGTCAAACCCAATAAGACTGGAGGCTGTCATCATCAAGCTTGTAGCGTCAAACCCAATAAGACTGGAGGCTGTCATCACCAAGCTTGTAGCGTCAAACCCAATAAGACTGGAGGCTGTCATCATCAAGCTTGTAGCGTCAAACCCAATAAGACTGGAGGCTGTCATCACCAAGCTTGTAGCGTCAAACCCAATAAGACTGGAGGCTGTCATCACCAAGCTTGTAGCGTCAAACCCAATAAGACTGGAGGCTGTCATCATCAAGCTTGAAGTGTCAAACCCAATAAGACTGGAGGCTGTCATCACCAAGCTTGTAGCGTCAAACCCAATAAGACTGGAGGCTGTCATCACCAAGCTTGTAGCGTCAAACCCAATAAGACTGGAGGCTGTCATCACCAAGCTTGTAGCGTCAAACTCAATAAGACTGGAGGCTGTCATCACCAAGCTTGTAGCGTCAAACCCAATAAGACTGGAGGCTGTCATCACCAAGCTTGTAGCGTCATACCCAATAAGACTGGAGGCTGTCATCACCAAGCTTGTAGCGTCATACCCAATAAGACTGGAGGCTGTCATCACCAAGCTTGTAGCGTCATACCCAATAAGACTGGAGGCTGTCATCACCAAGCTTGTAGCGTCAAACCCAATAAGACTGGAGGCTGTCATCACCAAGCTTGTAGCGTCAAACCCAATAAGACTGGAGGCTGTCATCACCAAGCTTGTAGCGTCAAACCCAATAAGACTGGAGGCTGTCATCACCAAGCTTGTAGCGTCAAACCCAATAAGACTGGAGGCTGTCATCACCAAGCTTGTAGCGTCAAACCCAATAAGACTGGAGGCTGTCATCACCAAGCTTGTAGCGTCATACCCAATCAGATTGTGGATTTAAAAGAAGACATGAATCATCAACGTACAACGACACCGTTGTTTTTTAAGCCACGGATTTCATTGCACGAGACAAATAGGTAACTGTAAATTATTGTGTTGCATCATACAACACATTATTATTACCATACAATGTAGGCTACCCCTCTGCCTATTGGCTTATTTGCATATTCAAGCCTGTCTCAAAATACAACACTGCCCCTTTTAATTAAGACAACTTTACAACTGAATGGCTTTTCAAAGACAGCTTGAAATCAGTGTCGACCAACTTAGCAACTTTCCCGCTATATTTAGAGAGTATTCGGACCGCTCTAGCGACATATTTTCATAAAATCGACTAGCGACAAATCTAGCGACTTTTTCTGGTATTATTGGAGACTTGGAGAAGTTCTTACTCTTCTCAACGAGCAGCGGGTGCTGCCGTGGGCCCCACCCCCATCCCAAAGCCCTCACAGGTGACCAAGTCCTCGCAGAGCAGTCCCTCCCAGCTGCAGTCAGAGCAGGAGATGTTCACCCCTCCCGCGTCCAGACTGCAAATGAATCGCGTATGCGGGAAGCCACCGCTGGCTGATCCCGCCCTGGCTTACATTCAGGGCGGGATGTAAATGTCAAATGTTCTTTGTCTGAAATAAATCACTGCATTTGACTCACACAGCCTCAGTCACATTCTCACCTTGTCCACTGTGTGTGTGCCTCTCTGTGACATAAGCTAAACATCTAGCTGGCTAGCTCATCATGTCTCAGTCTAAAACTGTACACACAAAAATACAGAAAGGAGTGGGAATCAAACCCTGAATTCAAAGGCTGGTTGAAGCCATTTATTGGAGATGATACAAGGGCATCCTGCCTGTATTGTAAGGCTGATTTCTACGCCAACCTTAGCGATGTAAAAAAACACATGACAACTCAAAAACATAACCAAAAGGCAAAGCCTTATAACAGTTCAACTCAAAACAAGCTGCCATTTCTGGTTAAAAGAAAGTTCTCTGCAAAAAAGGCTGAGGCCACCAAGGCATTAGCTAACCAGTGTTTCAGCCTCCTCCTCGATGAGTCCACAGATGTGGGTGACCAGCGTTTCAGCCTCCTCCTCGATGAGTCCACAGATGTGGGTGACCAGCGTTTCAGCCTCCTCCTCGATGAGTCCACAGATGTGGGTGACCAGTGTTTCAGCCTCCTCCTCGATGAGTCCACAGATGTGGGTGAGCAGCGTTTCAGCTTCCTCCTCGATGAGTCCACAGATGTGGGTGAGCAGCGTTTCAGCCTCCTCGATGAGTCCACGGATGTGGGTGACCAGCGTTTCAGCCTCCTCCTCGATGAGTCCACAGATGTGGGTGAGCAGCGTTTCAGCCTCCTCGATGAGTCCACGGATGTGGGTGAGCAGCGTTTCAGCCTCCTCGATGAGTCCACGGATGTGGGTGAGCAGCGTTTCAGCCTCCTCCTCGATGAGTCCACGGATGTGGGTGAGCAGCGTTTCAGCCTCCTCCTCGATGAGTCCACAGATGTGGGTGAGCAGCGTTTCAGCCTCCTCCTCGATGAGTCCACAGATGTGGGTGAGCAGCGTTTCAGCCTCCTCCTCGATGAGTCCACGGATGTGGGTGAGCAGCATTTCAGCCTCCTCCTCGATGAGTCCACGGATGTGGGTGAGCAGCATTTCAGCCTCCTCCTCGATGAGTCCACAGATGTGGGTGAGCAGCGTTTCAGCTTCCTCCTCGATGAGTCCACAGATGTGGGTGAGCAATGTTTCAGCCTCCTCGATGAGTCCACGGATGTGGGTGAGCAGCGTTTCAGCCTCCTCCTCGATGAGTCCACGGATGTGGGTGACCAGCGTTTCAGGCTCCTCCTCGATGAGTCCACGGATGTGGGTGACCAGCGTTTCAGCCTTTTTTGCAGAGAACTTTCTTTTAACCAGAAATGGCAGCTTGTTTTGGGTTGAACTGTTGAACTGAGTCCACAGATGTGGGTGAGCAGCGTTTCAGCCTCCTCGATGAGTCCACGGATGTGGGTGACCAGCGTTTCAGCCTCCTCCTCGATGAGTCCACAGATGTGGGTGAGCAGCGTTTCAGCCTCCTCGATGAGTCCACGGATGTGGGTGAGCAGCGTTTCAGCCTCCTCCTCGATGAGTCCACGGATGTGGGTGAGCAGCGTTTCAGCCTCCTCCTCGATGAGTCCACGGATGTGGGTGAGCAGTGTTTCAGTCTCCTCCTCGATGAGTCCACGGATGTGGGTGACCAGCGTTTCAGCCTCCTCCTCGATGAGTCCACGGATGTGGGTGACCAGCGTTTCAGCCTCCTCCTCGATGAGTCCACGGATATGGGTGACCAGCGTTTCAGCCACCTCCTCGATGAGTCCACAGATGTGGGTGACCAGCGTTTCAGCCTCCTCCTCGATGAGTCCACGGATGTGGGTGACCAGCGTTTCAGCCTCCTCCTCGATGAGTCCACGGATGTGGGTGACCAGCGTTTCAGCCTCCTCCTCGATGAGTCCACAGATGTGGGTGACCAGTGTTTCAGCCTCCTCCTCGATGAGTCCACAGATGTGGGTGAGCAGTGTTTCAGCCTCCTCCTCGATGGGTCCACAGATGTGGGTGACCAGTGTTTCAGCCTCCTCCACGATGAATCCACAGATGTGGGTGACCAGCGTTTCAGCCTCCTCCTCGATGAGTCCACAGATGTGGGTGACCAGCGTTTCAGCCTCCTCCTCGATGAGTCCACAGCTGTGGGTGACCAGCGTTTCAGCCTCCTCCTCGATGATTCCACAGATGTGGGTGACCAGCCTCCTCCTCGATGAGTCCACAGATGTGGATGACCAGCGTTTCAGCCTCCTCCTCGATGAGTCCACGGATGTGGGTGACCAGCGTTTCAGCTTCCTCCTCGATGAGTCCACGGATGTGGGTGACCAGCGTTTCAGCCTCCTCCTCGATGAGTCCACAGATGTGGGTGACCAGCGTTTCAGCCTCCTCGATGAGTCCACAGATGTGGGTGACCAGCGTTTCAGCCTCCTCCTCGATGAGTCCACAGATGTGGATGACCAGCGTTTCAGCCTCCTCCTCGATGAGTCCACAGATGTGGGTGAGCAACGTTTCAGCCTCCTCCTCGATGAGTCCACGGATGTGGGTGACCAGCGTTTCAGCCTCCTCCTCGATGAGTCCACGGATGTGGGTGACCAGCGTTTCAGCCTCCTCCTCGATGAGTCCACGGATGTGGGTGAGCAGCGTTTCAGCCTCCTCCTTGATGAGTCCACGGATGTGGGTGAGCAGTGTTTCAGCCTCCTCCTCGATGAGTCCACGGATGTGGGTGACCAGCGTTTCAGCCTCCTCCTCGATGAGTCCACGGATGTGGGTGACCAGCATTTCAGCCTCCTCCTCGATGAGTCCACAGATATGGGTGACCAGCGTTTCAGCCACCTCCTCGATGAGTCCACAGATGTGGGTGACCAGCGTTTCAGCCTCCTCCTCGATGAGTCCACGGATGTGGGTGACCAGCGTTTCAGCCTCCTCCTCGATGAGTCCACGGATGTGGGTGACCAGCGTTTCAGCCTCCTCCTCGATGAGTCCACAGATGTGGGTGACCAGTGTTTCAGCCTCCTCCTCGATGGGTCCACAGATGTGGGTGACCAGCGTTTCAGCCTCCTCCTCGGTGAGTCCACAGATGTGGGTGACCAGCGTTTCCTCCTCCTCGATGAGTCCACAGATGTGGGTGACCAGCGTTTCAGCCTCCTCCTCGATGAGTCCACAGATGTGGGTGACCAGCGTTTCAGCCTCCTCCTCGATGAGTCCACAGATGTGGGTGAGCAGCGTTTCAGCCTCCTCCTCGATGAGTCCACAGATGTGGGTGACCAGCGTTTCAGCCACCTCCTCGATGAGTCCACGGATGTGGGTGACCAGCATTTCAGCCTCCTCCTCGATGAGTCCAGAGATATGGGTGACCAGCGTTTCAGCCACCTCCTCGATGAGTCCACAGATGTGGGTGACCAGCGTTTCAGCCTCCTCCTCGATGAGTCCACGGATGTGGGTGACCAGCGTTTCAGCCTCCTCCTCGATGAGTCCACGGATGTGGGTGACCAGCGTTTCAGCCTCCTCCTCGATGAGTCCACAGATGTGGGTGACCAGCGTTTCAGCCTCCTCCTCGATGAGTCCACAGATGTGGGTGAGCAGCGTTTCAGCCTCCTCCTCGATGAGTCCACAGATGTGGGTGACCAGCGTTTCAGCCACCTCCTCGATGAGTCCACGGATGTGGGTGACCAGCATTTCAGCCTCCTCCTCGATGAGTCCAGAGATATGGGTGACCAGCGTTTCAGCCACCTCCTCGATGAGTCCACAGATGTGGGTGACCAGCGTTTCAGCCTCCTCCTCGATGAGTCCACGGATGTGGGTGACCAGCGTTTCAGCCTCCTCCTCGATGAGTCCACGGATGTGGGTGACCAGCGTTTCAGCCTCCTCCTCGATGAGTCCACAGATGTGGGTGACCAGTGTTTCAGCCTCCTCCTCGATGAGTCCACAGATGTGGGTGAGCAGTGTTTCAGCCTCCTCCTCGATGGGTCCACAGATGTGGGTGACCAGCGTTTCAGCCTCCTCCTCGATGGGTCCACAGATGTGGGTGACCAGTGTTTCAGCCTCCTCCTCGATGAGTCCACAGATGTGGGTGACCAGTGTTTCAGCCTCCTCCTCGATGGGTCCACAGATGTGGGTGACCAGCGTTTCAGCCTCCTCCTCGATGAGTCCACAGATGTGGGTGACCAGCGTTTCCTCCTCCTCGATGAGTCCACAGATGTGGGTGACCAGCGTTTCAGCCTCCTCCTCGATGAGTCCACAGATGTGGGTGACCAGCGTTTCAGCCTCCTCCTCGATGAGTCCACAGTTGTGGGTGACCAGCGTTTCAGCCTCCTCGATGAGTCCACGGATGTGGGTGACCCGCGTTTCAGCTTCCTCCTCGATGAGTCCACAGATGTGGGTGACCAGCGTTTCAGCCTCCTCCTCGATGAGTCCACAGATGTGGGTGAGCAGCGTTTCAGCCTCCTCCTCGATGAGTCCACAGATGTGGGTGACCAGCGTTTCAGCCTCCTCGATGAGTCCACAGATGTAAGTGTTTCTCAGTACCTGGGGGTTGTGATAAGGTACTTTAGTGACACCAAGCAGACAAGTCTATCAACATTTCTGGGGCTTGTTGAGTTGGAGGGAGGAGATGCCAAATCTATAGTCCCGTGCTGTTGTGGCTTTCCTCGAGAAGTGTTGTCTTAAAAAAGAGATACTCCTTGGGATAGGGACTGACAATGCCTCGATGAGTCCACAGATGTGGGTGACCAGCGTTTCAGCCTCCTCCTCGATGAGTCCACAGATGTGGGTGACCAGCGTTTCAGCCTCCTCCTCGATGAGTCCACAGATGTGAGTGACCAGTGTTTCAGCCTCCTCCTCGATGAGTCCACAGATGTGGGTGACCAGCGTTTCAGCCTCCTCCTCGATGGGTCCACAGATGTGGGTGACCAGTGTTTCAGCCTCCTACTCGATGAGTCCACAGATGTGGGTGACCAGTGTTTCAGCCTCCTCCTCGATGGGTCCACAGATGTGGGTGACCAGCGTTTCAGCCTCCTCGATGAGTCCACAGATGTAAGTGTTTCTCAGTACCTGGGGGTTGTGATAAGGTACTTTAGTGACACCAAGCAGACAAGTCTATCAACATTTCTGGGGCTTGTTGAGTTGGAGGGAGGAGATGCCAAATCTATAGTCCCGTGCTGTTGTGGCTTTCCTCGAGAAGTGTTGTCTTAAAAAAGAGATACTCCTTGGGATAGGGACTGACAATGCCTCGATGAGTCCACAGATGTGGGTGACCAGCGTTTCAGCCTCCTCCTCGATGAGTCCACAGATGTGGGTGACCAGCGTTTCAGGCTCCTCCTCGATGAGTCCACAGATGTGGGTGACCAGCGTTTCAGCCTCCTCCTCGATGAGTCCACAGATGTGGGTGACCAGCGTTTCAGGCTCCTCCTCGATGAGTCCACGGATGTGGGTGACCAGCGTTTCAGCTTCCTCCTCGATGAGTCCACAGATGTGGGTGACCAGCGTTTCAGCCTCCTCCTCGATGAGTCCACAGATGTGGGTGACCAGCGTTTCAGCCTCCTCCTCGATGAGTCCACAGATGTGGGTGACCAGCGTTTCAGCCTCCTCCCCGATGAGTCCACAGATGTGGGTGACCAGCGTTTCAGCCTCCTCGATGAGTCCACAGATGTAAGTGTTTCTCAGTACCTGGGGGTTGTGATAAGGTACTTTAGTGACACCAAGCAGACAATTCTATCAACATTTCTGGGGCTTGTTGAGTTGGAGGGAGGAGATGCCAAATCTATAGTCCCGTGCTGTTGTGGCTTTCCTCGAGAAGTGTTGTCTTAAAAAAGAGATACTCCTTGGGATAGGGACTGACAATGCCTCTGTTATGACGGCAATTAACAATGGGGTCCATAAAGTGCTGAAGGAGGAGTATGGCTTCAAATATCTGGTTCTTATTCGCTGTGTGCCACTCTACAGCTTGTTGTAAGTCATGCCTCCAATGACACCACCCCCCTGTGGTGTGGAGTACTTGGTACGAGAGACTTAGAACTGGTTTTCAGTGTCTCCAAAGCGCAGGGAGGCCTACAAGGCAATATATGAGACCATCAACTGTGGGGAGAAACCTTTACAGATAACCAAGATGTGTGCCACACGTTGGCTCTCCATTGAACACGCGGTTTCACGCATTTTGGACCAGTGGGAGGAGCTTAGGCTGCATTTCTCAGTCACCAAGTCCAGTGAACACTGCAACATGGCTGAGGGTTTATACTCCAAGTCCAGTGAACACTGCTACATGGCTGAGGGTTTATACTCCATGTACAGTGAACACTGCAACATGGCTGAGGGTTTATACTCCATGTACAGTGAACACTGCTGAGGGTTTATACTCCAAGTCCAGTGAAGACTGCTGAGGGTTTATACTCCAAGTCCAGTGAACACCACTACCTGGCTGAGGGTTTATACTCCAAGTCCAGTGAACACCACTACCTGGCTGAGGGTTTATACTCCAAGTCCAGTGAACACCACTACCTGGCTGAGGGTTTATACTCCAAGTCCAGTGAACACGGCTACCTGGCTGAGGGTTTATACTCCAAGTCCAGTGAACACGGCTACCTGGCTGAGGGTTTATACTCCCAAGTCCAGTGAAGACTGCTACCTGGCTGAGGGTTTATACTCCAAGTCCAGTGAAGACTGCTACCTGGCTGAGGGTTTATACTCCAAGTCCAGTGAAGACTGCTACCTGGCTGAGGGTTTATACTCCCAAGTCCAGTGAACACTGCTGAGGGTTTATACTCCAAGTCCAGTGAAGACTGCTACCTGGCTGAGGGTTTATACTCCATGTACAGTGAACACTGCTACCTGGCTGAGGGTTTATACTCCAAGTCCAGTGATCCTCAAAACATATTGGATCTGACTCTTTTGAAGTCAGTGCTGGGTGAGGTACAGTTGGCCATCAAGGCTTTTGAGGGAGAGCAAGTAGATCCTCTTAAGCTACTTGACAGCTGATCAAGTCTGTGAGCAGCAGGGTGCTGAATCCACTGGCAAATGTTGATGTACTCAAAGGGCCAATAGATGGATACATCAGTCCCAAACAGTACATTGGTTACCTTTTTTTGAGTCAAAGGCAGCTGAGCTCCACCTTGAGCCTGAGGATGAAAACAATGTCTGAAAGCGGTGTGTTTGAGCCTTCACCATCTCCCTCACTAATGAGTTGAGAGTGAGACTGCCGGACAACATCGAAGCATTGCAGTACATGTCAGTTTTCAATGTGGAGGAAACTCTAAAGCACAATAAGAGCCCTGGAGAAATACTAAAAATAGCCAAGCTCCTTGGCTTACTCCCCTGCAGAGATAGACAAGATTGTCCAGCAATGGCGTGCCATCCATCTTAGTAAATGGAATGAGACAAACACACTGGGCTTCTGGAGTGAGATTTGGAAGATCAGGGGTGCAGCTGATATCAACCCGTTTCAACATTTTGCCATGGCTGCTGTGTCTGTGTTGGCCTTGCCATGCCTGCGGTGTCTGTGTTGGCCTTGCCATGGATGCTGTGTCTGTGTTGGCCTTGCCATGCCTGCTGTGTCTGTGTTGGCCTTGCCATGCCTGCTGTGTCTGTGTTGGCCTTGCCTTGCCATGCCTGCTGTGTCTGTGTTGGCCTTGCCATGGCTACTGTGTCTGTGTTGGCCTTGCCATGGCTGCTGTGTCTGTGTTGGCCTTGCCATGGCTGCTGTGTCTGTGTTGGCCTTGCCATGGATGCTGAGTCTGTGTTGGCCTTGCCATGGCTGCTGTGTCTGTGTTGGCCTTGCCATGGATGCTGTGTCTGTGTTGGCCTTGCCATGGCTGCTGTGTCTGTGTTGGCCTTGCCATGGATGCTGTGTCTGTGTTGGCCTTGCCATGGCTGCTGTGTCTGTGTTGGCCTTGCCATGGATGCTGTGTCTGTGTTGGCCTTGCCATGGCTGCTGTGTCTGTGTTGGCCTTGCCATGGATGCTGTGTCTGTGTTGGCCTTGCCATGGATGCTGTGTCTGTGTTGGCCTTGCCATGGCTGCTGTGTCTGTGTTGGCCTTGCCATGGCTGCTGTGTCTGTGTTGGCCTTGCCATGGATGCTGTGTCTGTGTTGGCCTTGCCATGGCTGCTGTGTCTGTGTTGGCCTTGCCATGGATGCTGTGTCTGTGTTGGCCTTGCCATGGATGCTGTGTCTGTGTTGGCCTTGCCATGGCTGCTGTGTCTGTGTTGGCCTTGCCATGGCTGCTGTGTCTGTGTTGGCCTTGCCATGGATGCTGTGTCTGTGTTGGCCTTGCCATGGCTGCTGTGTCTGTGTTGGCCTTGCCATGGATGCTGTGTCTGTGTTGGCCTTGCCATGGATGCTGTGTCTGTGTTGGCCTTGCCATGGATGCTGTGTCTGTGTTGGCCTTGCCATGGATGCTGTGTCTGTGTTGGCCTTGCCATGGATGCTGTGTCTGTGTTGGCCTTGCCATGGATGCTGTGTCTGTGTTGGCCTTGCCATGGCTGCTGTGTCTGTGTTGGCCTTGCCATGGATGCTGTGTCTGTGTTGGCCTTGCCATGGATGCTGTGTCTGTGTTGGCCTTGCCATGGATGCTGTGTCTGTGTTGGCCTTGCCATGGATGCTGTGTCTGTGTTGGCCTTGCCATGGATGCTGTGTCTGTGTTGGCCTTGCCATGGATGCTGTGTCTGTGTTGGCCTTGCCATGGATGCTGTGTCTGTGTTGGCCTTGCCATGCCTGCTGTGTCTGTGTTGGCCTTGCCATGCCTGCTGTGTCTGTGTTGGCCTTGCCATGGCTACTGTGTCTGTGTTGGCCTTGCCATGGATGCTGTGTCTGTGTTGGCCTTGCCATGGATGCTGTGTCTGTGTTGGCCTTGCCATGGCTGCTGTGTCTGTGTTGGCCTTGCCATGGATGCTGTGTCTGTGTTGGCCTTGCCATGGCTGCTGTGTCTGTGTTGGCCTTGCCATGGCTGCTGTGTCTGTGTTGGCCTTGCCATGGATGCTGTGTCTGTGTTGGCCTTGCCATGGATGCTGTGTCTGTGTTGGCCTTGCCATGGCTGCTGTGTCTGTGTTGGCCTTGCCATGGATGCTGTGTCTGTGTTGGCCTTGCCACAGTCGAATGCTGAAGTCGAGAAAGAGTCTTCAGCCAGATGAGTGTGGTAAAAAGCAAACTTAGAAATGGGATGTCCTTGCAGACCCTTAACTCCATCCTGTACATTCGATATGGACTGAAGCGGTCTGGTGAGACTTGTTATGAGCACCAGCTGCCTGATAATGTTTTGCTTTTTGGCACATCAGCTGCTTACTCATTTAAGTCAGCTCCCTCAGTTGCTGAACCTACCATAGAGAGCCTGGACCAAAATGACGATGACCGGCTCTTTCTGTGAGCCAGCACAGCCTGTGTGTGTGGAGAGGGGTCTGGGGTGAAAAAACAATTAACCTGATTTAGGGCCAGACTAATTACCATCATTTTCTCACATTGCCACTGACAGTTTCTATTGTCTCTTTTTGGTCCATTAGGTTGTTAATGTAGATTGTATACAACAAAAAAATGTAAAATATGTTAAGGTTAAAAATGTTAATGTTTTAACTGTGACTTGTTGTAGGCTCCTAAGTGGACGATAAGGTTAAAAACCAAACCAAATTAAAGAAAACTAAACAAAAAAAATATATATATATATTTTTTTAAAGTAACTCCGCCAGAGTGTCTCTTTTGGGTCACTTTTGCCTGTCCCATGTGTAACAGTATAACTTTAGACCGTCCCCTTGCCCATACCCGGGTGCGAACCAGGGACCCTCTGCACACATCAACAACAGTCACCCCTCGAAGCATCGTTACCCATCGCGCCACAAAAGCCACAGCCCTTGCAGAGCAAAGGGGGAACAACTACTTCAAGGTCTCAGAGCGAGTGACATCACCGATTGAAACGCTATTTAGCGCTGCACCAACGCTAACTAAGCTAGCCGTTTCACATCGGTTACACTCACCCCCTTTTTGACCTCCTCCATTTCCGCAGCAACCAGTGATCCGGGTCAACAGCATCAATGTAACAGTATAACTTTAGACCGTCCCCTCGCCCATAACCGGGCGCGAACCAGGGACCCTCTGCACACATCAACAACAGTCACCCCTCGAAGCATCGTTACCCATCGCACCACAAAAGCCACGGCCCTTGCAGAGCAAAGGGGGAACAACTACTTCAAGGTCTCAGAGCGAGTGACGTCACCGATTGAAACGCTATTTAGCGCTGCACCAACGCTAACTAAGCTAGCCGTTTCACATCGGTTACACTCACCCCCTTTTTGACCTCCTCCATTTCCGCAGCAACCAGTGATCCGGGTCAACAGCATCAATGTAACAGTATAACTTTACACCGTCCCCTCGCCCATAACCGGGCGCGAACCAGGGACCCTCTGCACACATCAACAACAGTCACCCCTCGAAGCATCGTTACCCATCGCACCACAAAAGCCACGGCCCTTGCAGAGCAAAGGGGGAACAACTACTTCAAGGTCTCAGAGCGAGTGACGTCACCGATTGAAACGCTATTTAGCGCTGCACTAACGCTAACTAAGCTAGCCGTTTCACATCGGTTACACTCACCCCCCTTTTGACCTCCTCCTTTTCCGCAGCAACCAGTGATCCGGGTCAACAGCATCAATGTAACAGTATAACTTTACACCGTCCCCTCGCCCATACCCGGGCGCGAACCAGGGACCCTCTGCACACATCAACAACAGTCACCCACGCCCGGATAAAGAAGGAGGAATTGTGATATAAAAAGTTAAAAAAAGAATTGACAGAAGAAAGTTAATTTGTAGTTCTAAACATATTTAGGGAGTTTTTTTTTTACTCACTTTTTTGTATCTCC
>NC_056439.1:52333957-52373957 GCF_018296145.1 Oncorhynchus tshawytscha | reverse complement strand
CATTGTTGCCGTGGGAAACACAGGTGGACAACGGGAATCACATGGCTGAGAATCACATGGCTGAGGAACACATGGCTGAGAATCACATGGCTGAGAGGCTGAGAAACACATGGCTGAGAGGCTGAGAAACACATGGCTGAGAAACACATGGCTGAGAGGCTGAGAAACACATGGCTGAGAGGCTGAGAAACACATGGCTGAGAGGCTGAGAAACACATGGCTGAGAGGCTGAGAATCACATGGCTGAGAGGCTGAGAATCATATGGCTGAGAAACACATGGCTGAGAGGCTGAGAATCACATGGCTGAGAAACACAAGGCTGAGAGGCTGAGAATCACATGGCTGAGAGGCTGAGAAACATGGCTGAGGGTGTGACTGGGATGCAGGGAAAGGAGAGAGAAAGGGAGGGGAGTCCCTGGGGAGGAAAGGAGAAATGGAAAAGGTGAAAGGAGGAAGAGGAGGAAGAGGGTGTCAGTACCACACCTTTCTGCAGGCTCATGTCTACCATGCGCGGCTCGGCCAACTCCAGGAAGAAGTTCTTGTTTTTCTCATACTCCTCATCGTCTATCACCTTCACCTGAACCATCTTGCTGCGAGAGGAGAGAGTGAGAGAGAGAGAGACAGAGAGAAAGAAAGAGAGACAGAGAGAGAGAGAGACAGAGAGAGAGAGAGACAGAGAGAGAGAGAGAGGGGGGAGGGGGTTAGAGGAGGAAGGGAAGAGAAGAGATCAAAAGAGAAGAGAACAGAAGAGAAGAGAAAGGGAATTGAGAGAGAAAAGGACAGATGGAAAGAGAGAGAGAGAGAGAGGGGGAGAGAGAGAGAGAGAGAGTGTGGGGGAGAGAGAGGGGGAGAGAGAGAGAGAGACAGAGAGAGAGAGAGTGTGAGAGAGAGAGAGAGAGAGAGAGAGAGAGAGATGGAAAGAGAGAGAGAGAGAGAGAGAAAAGAGAACGTTAATTAGCGAGCAGCGACAGGCTGCGGCAGGGGAAGGAAGTCAGCAGGAGGATTAATAACCAGGGTGGTGAAAAGGCTAGAGGTCAAAGGCCAGCTGCTGTCCCTGACGATGGTCGCTAGGTCGCTCTAGGACAGCTCTGTCATAGGCTGTCCACATTGGCTCCCATGGCTGTCTTGACATCCACATCTATCACACTGTAGCGTACACATCTCATTGGTCGCATACACATCTCATTGGTCGCGTACACATCTCATTGGTCGCGTACACATCTCATTGGTCGCGAAGACATCTCATTGGTCACGTACACATCTCATTGGTCGCATACACATCTCATTGGTCGCGTACACATCTCATTGGTCGCGTACACATCTCTTTGGTCGCAAAGACATCTCATTCAGGGCTGGGTACCTGGTTAGAGCCGGTTAGTGACAGTCTCTAAGGTTCAGGGCTGGGTACCTGGTTGGAGCCGGTTAGTGACAGTCTCTAAGGTTCAGGGCTGGGTACCTGGTTAGAGCCGGTTAGTGACAGTCTCTAAGGTTCAGGGCTGGGTACCTGGTTGGAGCCGGTTAGTGACAGTCTCTAAGGTTCAGGGCTGGGTACCTGGTTAGAGCCGGTTAGTGACAGTCTCTAAGGTTCAGGGCTGGGTACCAGATTGGAGCCGGTTAGTGACAATCTCTAAGGTTCAGGGCTGGGTACCAGATTGGAGCCAGTTAGTGACAGTCTCTAAGGTTCAGGGCTGGGTACCAGATTGGAGCCAGTTAGTGACAGTCTCTAAGGTTCAGGGCTGGGTACCAGATTGGAGCCAGTTAGTGACAGTCTCTAAGGTTCAGGGCTGGGTACCAGATTGGAGCCAGTTAGTGACAGTCTCTAAGGTTCAGGGCTGGGTACCAGATTGGAGCCAGTTAGTGACAGTCTCTAAGATTCAGGGCTGGGTACCAGATTGGAGCCAGTTAGTGACAGTCTCTAAGGTTCAGGGCTGGGTACCTGGTTAGAGCCGGTTAGTGACAGTCTCTAAGGTTCAGGGCTGGGTACCAGATTGGAGCCAGTTAGTGACAATCTCTAAGGTTCAGGGCTGGGTACCAGATTGGAGCCAGTTAGTGACAATCTCTAAGGTTCAGGGCTGGGTACCAGATTGGAGCCAGTTAGTGACAGTCTCTAAGGTTCAGGGCTGGGTACCAGATTGGAGCCAGTTAGTGACAGTCTCTAAGGTTCAGGGCTGGGTACCAGATTGGAGCCAGTTAGTGACAGTCTCTAAGGTTCAGGGCTGGGTACCGGGCGGCTAGTGATGAATGTTTAACAGTCTCTCAGTCCCAGCTTTGATGCACCTGTACTGTCTCTGTAGAGGGGTGAACAGGCCGTGGTTCGGGTGGCTGAGGTTCTTAATGATCTTCTTGGCCTTCCTGTGACAACAGGTGCTGTAGATGTCCTGGAGGTCAGTCAGGCGTTGGGCTGACTGCACCACCCTATGGAAAAGCACCAGGCGGTGATACAGCCCAATAGAATGCTCTCGATGGTGGATCTGTAGAAGTTCGTGAGGGTCTTAGGGGGCCAATTTATTCTCAGTCTCCTGAGATTGAAGGGGCTCTTTCTTCACCACGTTGTTGGTGTGGAGAGACAATTTCAGGTCCTCGGTGATATGCACAGCGAGGCACTTGAAGCTTTTGACTTTCTCCACTGCGGCCCTGTCTATGTGGATGGGGGGGGCGTGCTCTCTCTGCTGTCTCCTGTTGTCCACGATCATCTCCTTCGTGTTGTTGATGTCGAGAATGAGGTTATTTTCCTGGCACCACTCCGCCAGAAGGCTCTCACCTCCTCCCTGTAGGCCGTCTCGTCGTTGTTGGTAATCAAGGCCTAGAAAATTGAGTGGCCACGCAGTCATGGGTGAACTGGGAGTACAGGAGGGGGCTAAGCACGCACCCCAGTGGGAACCCTGTGTTGAGGACCCATCCCTCTCCAGTTTAAGGAGGTACAAACTCTCTCCAGGAGTTCCATGAAAAAAAGGAAAAGCTGCATTCACGAAATAAACGGTATCAGGTATTTATAGACTGTTGTTTTATTCCCAAACGCATATTCCCCCATTCAGTTATAGCATGGGAGAGTGACCTCTCACCCCATCGCAATGGGACACTATTTGGAGAGGTCTGTCCACAAAATGTGTTAGGTATAAGATCATTCAGTACAAGATATTCTGTAAAACCTTCTTAACAACATTGTCAACAAGGCAGGTCCTACAGGCCCTAGTTTTGTCACACCTGGACTACTGTTCAGTCGTGTGGTCAGGTGCCACTAAGAGGGACACAACAGTGGCACGGCTGGACCTTTGATGTAAACAAAGAGCTAACATGTCAATCTCTCCTGCCTCAAAGTGAAGGTATTGACATGTTGAATGCCCCGAGCTGTCTGTCTGAACTACTGGCACAGAGCTTGGACACCCAGGTATACCCCACACGACAAGCCACCAGAGGTCTCTTCAGCAGTAGAATGAGATTTCAAAAACAGATTAAAATACACCTTATGGAAAAGAGGGGACTGTGAAGCAACACAAACATAGGCACAGACAATTGTATACACACACACACGATAACATACGCACTATACACACACAGACATATGGATTTAGTGTAGTAGATTTTGTGTCCACAGATTTAGGAAAATCTGTGTTTTGGTTTTCAGCCCCTAATTTGTGAAACAATCTGCAGAGTTGACTGCAGTTAGCTGTGCTGGTGTCCCTCAGGAAGTTTACATTAAGGATTGAGGATCTCTATGTAGTTGAATGGGACTGCGTTTTATTAAATATGTTTATTCTGTTATTGTGTGCTGAATTTTATTGTTTTATACACATACGTGTATGATTAATGATTCTGTTTTTATTGTAATGTGGATCCATAAAGAATACAAATTCATGTCTCGTGTCTGAGCCGTTAAATTGCGAGCCGTTAACTCCACTTCGTCTCATTTCTGTACCATTGAATTGCGACTCTTCTTTGTCTCATTTATGTACCATTGAATTGCGACTCCACTTTGTCTCATTTCTGTACCATTGAATTGCGACTCTACTTTGTCTCTGTACTGTCGTTTTGCCTCTTTGATTGCCTTACGGAGGTCACAGCTGGTCTGTTTGTACACGTCCATGTTCCCAGTGTTCAGGGTTGGAATGTTCAGGGATGGAGTGTTCAGGGTTGGAGTGTTCAGGGTTGGAATGTTCAGGGTTGGAGTGTTCAGGGTTGGAATGTTCAGGGTTGGAGTGTTCAGGGTTGGAGTGTTCAGGGATGGAGTGTTCAGGGTTGGAGTGTTCAGGGTTGGAATGTTCAGGGTTGGAATGTTCAGGGTTGGAGTGTTCAGGGTTGGAGTGTTCAGGGATGGAGTGTTCAGGGTTGGAGTGTTCAGGGTTGGAATGTTCAGGGTTGGAATGTTCAGGGATGGAGTGTTCAGGGTTGGAATGTTCAGGGTTGGAATGTTCAGGGTTGGAATGTTCAGGGTTGGAGTGTTCAGGGTTGGAGTGTTCAGGGTTGGAATGTTCAGGGTTGGAATGTTCAGGGTTGGAATGTTCAGGGTTGGAATGTTAAGGGTTGGAATGTTCAGGGTTGGAATGTTCAGGGTTGGAATGTTCAGGGTTGGAGTGTTCAGGGTTGGAATGTTCAGGGTTGGAATGTTCAGGGTTGGAATGTTCAGGGTTGGAATGTTCAGGGTTGGAATGTTCAGGGTTGGAGTGTTCAGGGTTGGAATGTTCAGGGTTGGAATGTTCAGGGTTGGAATGTTCAGGGTTGGAATGTTCAGGTGGTCTGTTTGTACACGTCCATGTTCCCAGTCACGTTGCCGTGGTTAAATGCCGTGGTTCGCGCTTTCCAGTTTTGCGCGTCTTGCTTCCATCGATCCACGGTTGTTAGTTTGGATAAGTTGTAATCGTCACAGAGGGAACAACAACCCCGATACACTTCCTGACGTATCCAGTCACAGAGTCAGTGTACAAGTTGATACTATTCTCCGAGGCGACCCGGGAAACATTTCTTAGTCTGTTTGATCAAAACAATCTTGAAGCATAGATTCTGATTGGTCAGACCATTGTTGAATAGTCCTTACCACGGGTGCTTTCTGCTTAGGTTTCTGCCTATAGGTGAGGAGGAGCAGAATGGAGGCATGATCTGATTTGCTGAAAAGAGGGTGGGGGAGGGCCTTGTAGGTATTCTAGCCCTCCCGGAAGGGAGAGTAGCAATGATCCAGAGTATTTGATGAGCGAGTAACATAGGAGATGTGTTAATATAAATTTTGGTAGTGTTTTCCTTTTATTTTCTTTAATAAATTCCTTAGCTACAATAAATGCAGCCTCAGTAAATTGTGGTTTTCACAATGTCCAATGTAGTTCCTTGAGAGCCGTCACATTGTTGGCTTGGGGGGGAATATATATGGCAGTGACAATGACCAAAGAAAGTTTCCACAATCACACCATGAGTTTTTCATCATGAAACAAACCCTTCCACCTTTGTTTTTCCATGAAGAGTTCTTTCTTCCGCTCTGCACGATGGACGGAGAACCCCGCGAGCTGAATGGATAAAGACAATATGTTACAGTCCCTGATGTTTAACTGGAAGGAGATCCTCGCCCTGAGCCCAATTACTTGATTGTCCATGTTACATTCCCCAGCAAGAAAACCCAAAACAAATGGCGCTTAAGCAGAAGAGGGAACTGACAAAGAGTCTAACAACCAAAATGAAACAGGTGCGGGTGTCCACTGAAAGTCGACAACAACTGAAACCATAAAAGACACCCACCATGAGCGCCCATTTCATTTGCACAAGAACAGGCAAACAAAAGAAAAACCCAAGACAGGAAATAAACCAAAAAGGTGGAGCAAAACAGAAACGGGGACGATCAGATAAAGGATTGTTTTTCTAGAAATGAACATAGCGAGAGGTGTTGACCTTCCACAGATATAAAGACCCCAAGCACTGGGCCAGCTGCTCTTTAATAGCACCTGGGCCAGCACAGGGGAAACACCTACTGACCAATGAGGTGACCCCAAATGTGTATGCTAAAGTCAAACAGCACGCACAGACAGACAGACAGACAGACAGACAGACAGACAGACAGACAGACAGACAGACAGACAGACAGACAGACAGACAGACAGACAGACAGACAGACAGACAGACAGACAAGAAGAGTATAATAGAATAGAGAAGAGAAGAGAAGAAAAGAAAGGGGAAGAGTAGCGAAGACAAGAGAGAACAGCTTACTGCTTCATTCTGAACACAACTACCCTGTAATGAAGTCTCAATGTCTGCAGGGGTGAGGCTCACACACACACACACACACACACACAAAGAGAGGTATCTATCTCTTTTAAAAGCGCTGTTGACTGCGACCCCATCACACACACACACACACACACACACACACACACACACACACACACACACACACACACACACACACACACACACACACACACACGGAGAGGTATCTATCTCTTTTAAAAGAGCTGTTGACTGCGACACCATCACACACAAACAGGTCAATATGGCATCAAACAACCAGTGGGAGTGCTGTCCACCGATCGTCCAAATTGATCCTTTAAAGAGTTATTGACGAGGGAGAGGGGAGGGACAGAGGGGAAGGACGAGGGGGAGGGGGAGGGACGAGGGGGAGGGGGAGGGACGAGGGGAGGGAGAGGGGGAGGGACGAGTGGGAGGGGAGGGACGAGGGGGAGGTATCATAGTAGTGTCTCTCTGCCTCTCTCTCTGTCCAACAGCATCATAGTAGTGTCTCTCTGCCTCTCTCTCTCTGTCCAACAGTATCATAGTAGTGTCTCTCTGCCTCTCTCTCTGTCCAACAGTATCATAGTAGTGTCTCTCTGCCTCTCTCTCTGTCCAACAGTATCATTGTAGTGTCTCTCTGCCTCTCTCTCTGTCCAACAGTATCATAGTAGTGTCTCTCTGCCTCTCTCTCTGTCCAACAGTATCATAGTAGTGTCTCTCTGTCCAACAGTATCATAGTAGTGTCTCTCTGCCTCTCTCTCTGTCCAACAGTATCATAGTAGTGTCTCTCTGCCTCTCTCTCTGTCCAACAGTATCATAGTAGTGTCTCTCTGCCTCTCTCTCTGTCCAACAGTATCATAGTAGTGTCTCTCTGCCTCTCTCTCTGTCCAACAGTATCATAGTAGTGTCTCTCTGCCTCTCTCTCTGTCCAACAGTATCATAGTAGCATCTCTCTGCCTCTCTCTCTGTCCAAAGGCATCATAGTAGTGTCTCTCTGCCTCTCTCTCTGTCCAACAGTATCATAGTAGTGTCTCTCTGCCTCTTTCCCTCTCTGTCCAACAGTATCATAGTAGTGTCTCTCTGCCTCTCTCTCTGTCCAACAGTATCATAGTCGTAACACCAGTATCATATAATTAACCCAGGAGAAATAGCACAGTTCAGTGATGTGATTTATGCATACAGTACATAAAATCATGGTTAAAGGGATTTTATCCTTTCTCTGAGCCTGCCTGACCACTCTGCCTGTCCTGTCTCTGAGCCTGCCTGACCACTCTGCCTGTCCTGTCTCCGAGCCTGCCTGCCTGACCACTCTGCCTGTCCTGTCTCTGAGCCTGCCTGACCACTCTGCCTGTCCTGTCTCTGAGCCTGCCTGACCACTCTGCCTGCCCCTGCCCCTGTCCCTGTCCCTCCCCCTGACCCTGTCCCTGACCCTGTCCCTGACCCTGGCCCTGACCCTGTCCCTGACCCTGTCCCTGTCCCTGACCCTGTCCCTGACCCTGACCCTGAGCCTGTCTGACCCTGAGCCTGTCTGACCCTGAGCCTGCTTGCCGCTCGGTACCGTTGCCCCACCTCTGGTTTACTGACCCCTGCCTGTCTATTGCCTGCTCCTGTTCGAATATTAAACTATTGTTTATTCGACATGATCTGCATCTGGGTCTTACTTTCACACCCGATAGTACGAACTGACCATGACTGACTCATTTCATACCTGATAACTACAGAGCCTGCCAGTATCAACAGACTGTAGTAGTGTCAGAGAGACAGGCCAGATGGTTGGGGTAATTCAACAGAGTCTGCCAGTATCAACAGACTGTAGTAGTGTCAGAGAGACATGCCAGATGGTTGGGGTAATTCAACAGAGTCTGCCAGTATCAACAGACTGTAGTAGTGTCAGAGAGACAAGCCAGATAGTTGGGGTAATTCAACAGAGTCTGCCAGTATCAACAGACTGTAGTAGTGTCAGAGAGACATGCCAGATGGTTGGGGTAATTCAACAGAGTCTGCCAGTATCAACAGACTGTAGTAGTGCCAGAGAGACAGGCCAGATGGTTGGGGTAATTCAACAGAGTCTGCCAGTATCAACAGACTGTAGTAGTGCCAGAGAGACAGGCCTGTAGTTGTGCCAGAGAGACAGGCCAGATGGTTGGGGTAATTCAACAGAGCCTGCCAGTATCAACAGACTGTAGTAGTGCCAGAGAGACAGGCCAGATGGTTGGGGTAATTCAACAGAGTCTGCCAGTATCAACAGACTGTAGTAGTGCCAGAGAGACAGGCCAGATGGTTGAGGTAATTCAACAGAGTCTGCGAGTATCAACAGACTGTAGTAGTGTCAGAGAGACATGCCAGATGGTTGGGGTAATTCAACAGAGTCTGCCAGTATCAACAGACTGTAGTAGTGCCAGAGAGACAGGCCAGATGGTTGAGGTAATTCAACAGAGTCTGCCAGTATCAACAGACTGTAGTAGTGCCAGAGAGACAGGCCAGATGGTTGGGGTAATTCAACAGAGTCTGCCAGTATCAACAGACTGTAGTAGTGCCAGAGACAGGCCAGATGGTTGAGGTAATTCAACAGAGTCTGCCAGTATCAACAGACTGTAGTAGTGCCAGAGAGACAGGCCTGTAGTTGTGCCAGAGAGACAGGCCAGATGGTTGGGGTAATTCAACAGAGTCTGCCAGTATCAACAGACTGTAGTAGTGTCAGAGAGACAGCCCCAACCATACTAACATACTTTTAGAAAGGTTCTACCTCTCTACCAAAAAGTACTGCTACTACAGACGGACCTCTACTCCCCCTCTCATCCTCCCCTCTTCTGGTCCTCTGTTCTGTTCTGATCCTCTGATCCTCTGTTCTGCTCTGATCCTCTGAACCTCTGTTCTGCTCTGATTCTCTGATCCTCTGTTCTGCTCTGATCCTCTGTTCTTCTCTGATCCTCTGATTCTCTGTTCTGCTCTGATCCTCTGATTCTCTGTTCTGCTCTGATCCTCTGATTCTCTGTTCTGCTCTGATCCTCTGTTCTGTTCTGATCCTTTGATCCTCTGATCCTCTGTTCTTCTCTGATCCTCTGTTCTGTTCTGATCCTTTGATTATCTGATCCTCTGTTCTGCTCTGATCCTCTGTTCTGTTCTGATCCTCTGTTCTGCTCGGATCCTCTGATTCTCTGATCCTCTGTTCTGCTCTGATCCTCTGATTCTCTGTTCTGCTCTGATCCTGTGATCCTCTGTTCTTCTCTGATCCTCTGTTCTGTTCTGATCCTTTGATTCTCTGATCCTCTGTTCTGCTCTGATCCTCTGTTCTGCTCTGATCCTCTGGTCCTCTGTTCTGATCTGATCCTCTGATCCTCTGTTCTGCTCTGATCCTCTGAACCTCTGATTCTCTGTTCTGTTCTGATCCTCTGTTTTGCTCTGATCCTCTGTTCTGCTCTGATCCTCTGTTCTGCTCTGACCCTCTGGTTCTCTGTTCTACTCTGATCCTCTGGTTCTCTGTTCTGCTCTGATCCTCTGATTCTCTGTTCTGCTCTGATCCTCTGTTCTGCTCTGATTCTCTGTTCTGTTCTGATCCTCTGATCCTCTGATTCTCTGAGCTTCTGTTCTGCTCTGATCCTCTGTTCTGCTCTGATCCTCTGTTCTGCTCTGATCCTCTGATCCTCTGTTCTGCTCTGATCCTCTGATCCTCTATTCTGTTCTGATCATCTGATCCTCTGTTCTGCTCTGATCCTCTGATCATCTATTCTGATCCTCTGATCCTCTATTCTGTTCTGATCCTCTGTTCTGCTCTGATCCTCTGATCCTCTGTTCTGCTCTGATCCTCTGTTCTGCTCTGATCCTCTGATCCTCCGTTCTGCTCTGATCCTCTGATTATCTGATTATCTGATCCTCTGTTCTGCTCTGATCCTCTGTTCTGCTCTGATCCTCTGATCATCTGATTCTATGGATCCTCTGTTCTGCTCTGATCCTCTATTCTGTTCTGATCCTCTGATCCACTGTTCTGTTCCGATTCTCTGTTCTGCTCTGATTCTCTGTTCTGCTCTGATCCTGTGATCCTCTGTTCTTCTCTGATCCTCTGTTCTGTTCTGATCCTTTGATTCTCTGATACTCTGTTCTGCTCTGATCCTCTGTTCTGCTCTGATCCTCTGTTCTGCTCTGATCCTCTGGTCCTCTGTTCTGATCTGATCCTCTGATCCTCTGTTCTGCTCTGATCCTCTGAACCTCTGATTCTCTGTTCTGTTCTGATCCTCTGTTTTGCTCTGATCCTCTGATCATCTGATTCTATGATCCTCTGTTCTGCTCTGATCCTCTATTCTGTTCTGATCCTCTGTTCTGCTCCGATTCTCTGTTCTGCTCTGATCCTCTATTCTGTTCTGATCCTCTGATCCTCTGTTCTGTTCTGATCCTTTGATCATCTGATTCTCTGATCCTCTGATCCTCTGTTCTGCTCTGATCCTCTGATTATCTGATCCTCTGTTTTGCTCTGATCCTCTGATCATCTGATTCTATGATCCTCTGTTCTGCTCTGATCCTCTAATCTGTTCTGATCCTCTGATCCTCTGTTCTGTTCTGATCCTTTGATCATCTGATTCTCTGATCCTCTGTTCTGCTCTGATCCTCTGAACCTCTATTCTGTTCTGATCCTCTGATCCTCTGTTCTGCTCCGATTCTCTGTTCTGCTCTGATTCTCTGTTCTGCTCTGATCCTCTATTCTGATCCTCTGATCCTCTATTCTGTTCTGATCCTCTGTTCTGCTCTGATCCTCTGTTCTGCTCTGATTGTCTGTTCTGCTCTGATCCTCTGATCCTCTGATCTGCTCTGATTGTCTGTTCTGCTCTGATCCTCTGGTCTGCTCTGATCCCCTTGTCCTCTGTTCTGCTCTGATCCTCTGGTCCTCTGTTCTGCTCTGATTGTCTGTTCTGCTCTGATTGTCTGTTCTGCTCTGATCCTCTGATCCTCTGTTCGGCTCTGATTCTATGTTCTGCTCTGATTGTCTGTTCTGCTCTGATCCTCTGATCCTCTGTTCTGCTCTGATCCTCTGTTCTGCTCTGATCCTCTGATCCTCTATTCTGTTCTGATCCTCTGATCCTCTGTTCTGCTCTGATCCTCTGATCCTCTATTCTGATCCTCTGATCCTCTGTTCTGCTCTGATCCTCTGTTCTGCTCTGATCCTCTGATTATCTGATTATCTGATCCTCTGTTCTGCTCTGATCCTCTGTTCTGCTCTGATCCTCTGTTCTGCTCTGATCCTCTGATCCTCTATTCTGTTCTGATCCTCTGATCCTCTGTTCTGCTCCGATTCTCTGTTCTGCTCTGATTCTCTATTCTGCTCTGATCCTCTGATCATCTGATGCTCTGATCCTCTGTTCTGCTCTGATCCTCTATTCTGTTCTGATCCTCTGATCCTCTGTTCTGTTCTGATCCTTTGATCATCAGATTCTCTGATCCTCTGTTCTGCTCTGATCCTCTGAACCTCTGTTCTGCTCTGATCCTCTGATTATCTGATTATCTGATCCTCTGTTCTGCTCTGATCCTCTGTTCTGCTCTGATCATCTGATTCTATGATCCTCTGTTCTGCTCTGATCCTCTATTCTGTTCTGATCCTCTGATCCACTGTTCTGCTCCGATTCTCTGTTCTGCTCTGAACCTCTGATCATCTGATTCTCTGATCCTCTGTTCTGCTCTGATCCTCTATTCTGTTCTGATCCTCTGATCCTCTGTTCTGTTCTGATCCTCTGATCCTCTGTTCTGCTCCGATTCTCTGATCTACCGCTCTATACTTCTATTAGATCTACTGCTCTATACTTCTGTTAGATCTCTATACTTCTATTAGATAAACTACTCTATAATTCTATTAGATCTACTGCTCTATACTTCTATTAGATCTCTATACTTCTATTAAATCTACTGCTTTATACTTCTATTAGATATACTGGTCTATACTTCTATTAGATCTCTATACTTCTATTAGATCTACTGCTCTATACTTCTATTAGATCTCTATACTTCTATTATATCTCTATACTTCTATTAGATAAACTACTCTATACTTCTATAAGATATACTGCTCTATACTTCTATTAGATCTCTATACTTCTATTAAATCTACTGCTTTATACTTCTATTAGATATACTGGTCTATACTTCTATTAGATCTACTGCTCTATACTTCTATTAGATCTACTGCTCTATACTTCTATTAGATCTCTATACTTCTATTAGATCTCTATACTTCTATTAGATCTCTATACTTCTATTAGATAAACTACTCTATACTTCTATTAGATCTCTATACTTCTATTATATCTCTATACTTCTATTAGATCTACTGCTCTATACTTCTATTAGATCTCTATACTTCTATTAGATCTACTGCTCTATACTTCTATTAGATCTCTATACTTCTATTAGATATACTGGTCTATAATTCTATTAGATCTCTATACTTCTATTAGATCACTATACTTCTATTAGATCTACTGCTCTATACTTCTATTAGATCTCTATACTTCTATTAGATCTACTGCTCTATACTTCTATTATATGTCTATACTTCTATTAGATCTACTGCTCTATACTTCTATTAGATCTCTATACTTCTATGAGATAAACTACTCTATACTTCTATTAGATATCTATACTTCTATTATATCTCTATACTTCTATTAGATCTACTGCTCTATACTTCTATTAGATCTACTGCTCTATACTTCTGTTAGATCTCTATACTTCTATTAGATAAACTACTCTATACTTCTATTAGATCTACTGCTCTATACTTCTATTAGATCTCTATACTTCTATTAAATCTACTGCTTTATACTTCTATTAGATATACTGGTCTATACTTCTATTAGATCTCTATACTTCTATTAGATCTACTGCTCTATACTTCTATTAGATCTCTATACTTCTATTAGATCTACTGCTCTATACTTCTATTAGATCTCTATACTTCTATGAGATAAACTACTCTATACTTCTATTAGATCTCTATACTTCTATTATATCTCTATACTTCTATTAGATCTACTGCTCTATACTTCTATTAGATCTCTATACTTCTATTAGATAAACTACTCTATACTTCTATTAGATCTCTATACTTCTATTAGATGTCTATACTTCTATTAGATCTCTATACTTCTATTAGATAAACTACTCTATACTTCTATTAAATCTACTGCTCTATACTTCTATTAGATCTACTGCTCTATACTTCTATTAGATCTCTATACTTCTATTAGATCTCTATACTTCTATTAGATCTACTGCTCTATACTTCTATTAGATCTCTATACTTCTATTAGATCTACTGCTCTATACTTCTATTATATGTCTATACTTCTATTAGATCTACTGCTCTATACTTCTATTAGATCTCTATACTTCTATGAGATAAACTACTCTATACTTCTATTAGATCTCTATACTTCTATTATATCTCTATACTTCTATTAGATCTACTGCTCTATACTTCTATTAGATCTACTGCTCTATACTTCTGTTAGATCTCTATACTTCTATTAGATAAACTACTCTATACTTCTATTAGATCTACTGCTCTATACTTCTATTAGATCTCTATACTTCTATTAAATCTACTGCTTTATACTTCTATTAGATATACTGGTCTATACTTCTATTAGATCTCTATACTTCTATTAGATCTACTGCTCTATACTTCTATTAGATCTCTATACTTCTATTAGATCTACTGCTCTATACTTCTATTAGATCTCTATACTTCTATTAGATCTACTGCTCTATACTTCTATTAGATCTCTATACTTCTATGAGATAAACTACTCTATACTTCTATTAGATCTCTATACTTCTATTATATCTCTATACTTCTATTAGATCTACTGCTCTATACTTCTATTAGATCTCTATACTTCTATTAGATAAACTACTCTATACTTCTATTAGATCTCTATACTTCTATTAGATGTCTATACTTCTATTAGATCTCTATACTTCTATTATATCTCTATACTTCTATTAGATAAACTACTCTATACTTCTATTAAATCTACTGCTCTATACTTCTATTAGATCTACTGCTCTATACTTCTATTAGATCTCTATACTTCTATTAGATCTCTATACTTCTATTAGATATACTGCTCTATACTTCTATTAGATCTCTATACTTCTATTAAATCTACTGCTTTATACTTCTATTAGCTATACTGGTCTATACTTCTATTAGATCTCTATATTTCTATTAGATATACTGGTCTATACTTCTATTAGATCTCTATACTTCTATTAGATCTCTATACTTCTATTAGATCTCTATACTTCTATTAAATCTACTGCTTTATACTTCTATTAGATCTACTGCTCTATACTTCTAGTAGATCTACTGCTCTATACTTCTATTAGATCTCTATACTTCTATTAGATCTCTATACTTCTATTAGATCTACTGCTCTATACTTCTATTAGATCTCTATACTTCTATTAGATCTCTATACTTCTATTAGATCGCTATACTTCTATTAGATAAATTACTCTATACTTCTATTAGATCTCTATACTTCTATTATATCTCTATACTTCTATTAGATCTACTGCTCTATACTTCTATTAGATCTACTGCTCTATACTTCTATTAGATCTCTATACTTCTATTAGATCTCTATACTTCTATTAAATAAACTACTCTATACTTCTATTAGATCTACTACTCTATACTTCTATTAGATCTCTATACTTCTATTAGATATACTGGTCTATAATTCTATTAGATCTCTATACTTCTATTAGATCTCTATACTTCTATTAGATCTACTGCTCTATACTTCTATTAGATCTCTATACTTCTATTAGATCTACTGCTCTATACTTCTATTAGATCTCTATACTTCTATTAGATCTACTGCTCTATACTTCTATTAGATCTCTATACTTCTATTAGATCTCTATACTTCTATTAGATCTACTGCTCTATACTTCTATTAGATCTCTATACTTCTATGAGATAAACTACTCTATACTTCTATTAGATCTCTATACTTCTATTAGATATACTGGTCTATAATTCTATTAGATCTCTATACTTCTATTAGATCACTATACTTCTATTAGATCTACTGCTCTATACTTCTATTAGATCTCTATACTTCTATTAGATCTACTGCTCTATACTTCTATTAGATCTCTATACTTCTATTAGATCTACTGCTCTATACTTCTATTAGATCTCTATACTTCTATTAGATATACTGGTCTATAATTCTATTAGATCTCTATACTTCTATTAGATCACTATACTTCTATTAGATCTACTGCTCTATACTTCTATTAGATCTCTATACTTCTATTAGATCTACTGCTCTATACTTCTATTAGATCTCTATACTTCTATTAGATCTACTGCTCTATACTTCTATTAGATCTCTATACTTCTATGAGATAAACTACTCTATACTTCTATTAGATCTCTATACTTCTATTATATCTCTATACTTCTATTAGATCTACTGCTCTATACTTCTATTAGATCTACTGCTCTATACTTCTATTAGATCTCTATACTTCTATTAGATATACTGGTCTATAATTCTATTAGATCTCTATACTTCTATTAGATCTCTATACTTCTATTAGATCTCTATACTTCTATTAGATAAACTACTCTATACTTCTATTAGATCTACTACTCTATACTTCTATTAGATCTCTATACTTCTATTAGATATACTGGTCTATAATTCTATTAGATCTCTATACTTCTATTAGATCTACTGCTCTATACTTCTATTAGATCTCTATACTTCTATTAGATCTACTGCTCTATACTTCTATTAGATCTCTATACTTCTATTAGATCTCTATACTTCTATTAGATCTACTGCTCTATACTTCTATTAGATCTCTATACTTCTATGAGATAAACTACTCTATACTTCTATTAGATCTCTATACTTCTATTAGATCTCTATACTTCTATTAGATCTACTGCTCTATACTTCTATTAGATCTACTGCTCTATACTTCTATTAGATCTCTATACTTCTATTAGATATACTGGTCTATAATTCTATTAGATCTCTATACTTCTATTAGATCTCTATACTTCTATTAGATCTCTATACTTCTATTAGATAAACTACTCTATACTTCTATTAGATCTACTACTCTATACTTCTATTAGATCTCTATACTTCTATTAGATATACTGGTCTATAATTCTATTAGATCTCTATACTTCTATTAGATCTACTGCTCTATACTTCTATTAGATCTCTATACTTCTATTAGATCTACTGCTCTATACTTCTATTAGATCTCTATACTTCTATTAGATCTCTATACTTCTATTAGATCTACTGCTCTATACTTCTATTAGATCTCTATACTTCTATGAGATAAACTACTCTATACTTCTATTAGATCTCTATACTTCTATTAGATATACTGGTCTATAATTCTATTAGATCTCTATACTTCTATTAGATCACTATACTTCTATTAGATCTACTGCTCTATACTTCTATTAGATCTCTATACTTCTATTAGATCTACTGCTCTATACTTCTATTAGATCTCTATACTTCTATTAGATCTACTGCTCTATACTTCTATTAGATCTCTATACTTCTATTAGATATACTGGTCTATAATTCTATTAGATCTCTATACTTCTATTAGATCACTATACTTCTATTAGATCTACTGCTCTATACTTCTATTAGATCTCTATACTTCTATTAGATCTACTGCTCTATACTTCTATTAGATCTCTATACTTCTATTAGATCTACTGCTCTATACTTCTATTAGATCTCTATACTTCTATGAGATAAACTACTCTATACTTCTATTAGATCTCTATACTTCTATTATATCTCTATACTTCTATTAGATCTACTGCTCTATACTTCTATTAGATCTACTGCTCTATACTTCTATTAGATCTCTATACTTCTATTAGATATACTGGTCTATAATTCTATTAGATCTCTATACTTCTATTAGATCTCTATACTTCTATTAGATCTCTATACTTCTATTAGATAAACTACTCTATACTTCTATTAGATCTACTACTCTATACTTCTATTAGATCTCTATACTTCTATTAGATATACTGGTCTATAATTCTATTAGATCTCTATACTTCTATTAGATCTACTGCTCTATACTTCTATTAGATCTCTATACTTCTATTAGATCTACTGCTCTATACTTCTATTAGATCTCTATACTTCTATTAGATCTCTATACTTCTATTAGATCTACTGCTCTATACTTCTATTAGATCTCTATACTTCTATGAGATAAACTACTCTATACTTCTATTAGATCTCTATACTTCTATTAGATCTCTATACTTCTATTAGATCTACTGCTCTATACTTCTATTAGATCTACTGCTCTATACTTCTATTAGATCTCTATACTTCTATTAGATATACTGGTCTATAATTCTATTAGATCTCTATACTTCTATTAGATCTCTATACTTCTATTAGATCTCTATACTTCTATTAGATAAACTACTCTATACTTCTATTAGATCTACTACTCTATACTTCTATTAGATCTCTATACTTCTATTAGATATACTGGTCTATAATTCTATTAGATCTCTATACTTCTATTAGATCTACTGCTCTATACTTCTATTAGATCTCTATACTTCTATTAGATCTACTGCTCTATACTTCTATTAGATCTCTATACTTCTATTAGATCTCTATACTTCTATTAGATCTACTGCTCTATACTTCTATTAGATCTCTATACTTCTATGAGATAAACTACTCTATACTTCTATTAGATCTCTATACTTCTATTAGATCTCTATACTTCTATTAGATCTACTGCTCTATACTTCTATTAGATCTCTATACTTCTATGAGATAAACTACTCTATACTTCTATTAGATCTCTATACTTCTATTAAATCTACTGCTTTATACTTCTATTAGATATACTGGTCTATACTTCTATTAGATCTCTATACTTATATTAGATCTACTGCTCTATACTTCTATTAGATCTCTATACTTCTATTAGATCTACTGCTCTATACTTCTATTAGATCTCTATACTTCTATTAGATCTACTGCTCTATACTTCTATGAGATCTCTACACTTCTATTATATCTCTATACTTCTATTAGATAAACTACTCTATACTTCTATTAGATATACTGCTCTATACTTCTATTAGATCTCTATACTTCTATTAAATCTACTGCTTTATACTTCTATTAGATATACTGGTCTATACTTCTATTAGATCTACTGCTCTATACTTCTATTAGATCTACTGCTCTATACTTCTATTAGATCTCTATACTTCTATTAGATCTCTATACTTCTATTAGATCTCTATACTTCTATTAGATAAACTACTCTATACTTCTATTAGATATACTGCTCTATACTTCTATTAGATCTCTATACTTCTATTAAATCTACTGCTTTATACTTCTATTAGATATACTGGTCTATACTTCTATTAGATCTCTATATTTCTATTAGATATACTGGTCTATACTTCTATTAGATCTCTATACTTCTATTAGATCTCTATACTTAAATTAAATCTACTGCTTTATACTTCTATTAGATCCACTGCTCTATACTTCTATTAGATCTACTGCTCTATACTTCTATTAGATCTCTATACTTCTATTAGATAAACTACTCTATACTTCTATTAGATCTACTACTCTACACTTATATTAGATCTCTATACTTTTATTAGATATACTGGTCTATAATTCTATTAGATCTCTATACTTCTATTAGATCTCTATACTTCTATTAGATCTCTATACTTCTATTAGATCTCTATACTTCTATTAGATCTACTGCTCTATACTTCTAATAGATCTCTATACTTCTATTAGATCTACTGCTCTATACTTCTATTAGATCTCTATACTTCTATTAGATCTACTGCTCTATACTTCTATTAGATCTCTATACTTCTATGAGATAAACTACTCTATACTTCTATTAGATCTCTATACTTCTATTATATCTCTATACTTCTATTAGATCTACTGCTCTATACTTCTATTAGATCTACTGCTCTATACTTCTATTAGATCTCTATACTTCTATTAAATCTACTGCTTTATACTTCTATTAGATATACTGGTCTATACTTCTATTATATCTCTATACTTCTATTAGATCTACTGTTCTATACTTCTATTAGATCTACTGGTCTATACTTCTATTAGATCTCTATACTTCTATTAGATCTCTATACTTCTATTAGATCTCTATACTTCTATTAGATCTACTGCTCTATACTTCTATTAGATCTCTATACTTCTATTAAATCTACTGCTTTATACTTCTATTAGATATACTGGTCTATACTTCTGTTAGATCTCTATACTTATATTAGATCTACTGCTCTATACCTCTATTAGATATCTATACTTCTATTAGATATACTGGTCTATAATTCTATTAGATGTCTATACTTCTATTAGATCACTATACTTCTATTAGATCTACTGCTCTATACTTCTATTAGATCGCTATACTTCTATTAGATCTACTGCTCTATACTTCTATTAGATCGCTATACTTCTATGAGATAAACTACTCTATACTTCTATTAGATCTCTATACTTCTATTATATCTATATACTTCTATTAGATCGACTGCTCTATACTTCTATTAGATCTACTGCTCTATACTTCTGTTAGATCTCTATACTTCTATTAGATCTCTATACTTCTATTAGATAAACTACTCTATACTTCTATTAGATCTACTGCTTTATACTTCTATTAGATCTCTATACTTCTATTAAATCTACTGCTTTATACTTCTATTAGATATACTGGTCTATACTTCTATTAGATCTCTATACTTCTATTAGATCTACTGCTCTATACTTCTATTAGATCTCTATACTTCTATTAGATCTACTGCTCTATACTTCTATTAGATCTCTACACTTCTATTAGATCTACTGCTCTATACTTCTATTAGATCTCTATACTTCTATGAGATAAACTACTCTATACTTCTATTAGATCTCTATACTTCTATTATATCTCTATACTTCTATTAGATCTACTGCTCTATACTTCTATTAGATCTACTGCTCTATACTTCTATTAGATCTCTATACTTCTATTAGATCTCTATACTTCTATTAAATCTACTGCTTTATACTTCTATTAGATATACTGGTCTATACTTCTATTAGATCTCTATACTTATATTAGATCTACTGCTCTATACTTCTATTAGATCTCTATACTTCTATTAGATCTACTGCTCTATACTTCTATTAGATCTCTATACTTCTATTAGATCTACTGCTCTATACTTCTATGAGATCTCTACACTTCTATTATATCTCTATACTTCTATTAGATAAACTACTCTATACTTCTATTAGATATACTGCTCTATACTTCTATTAGATCTCTATACTTCTATTAAATCTACTGCTTTATACTTCTATTAGATATACTGGTCTATACTTCTATTAGATCTACTGCTCTATACTTCTATTAGATCTACTGCTCTATACTTCTATTAGATCTCTATACTTCTATTAGATCTCTATACTTCTATTAGATCTCTATACTTCTATTAGATGAACTACTCTATACTTCTATTAGATATACTGCTCTATACTTCTATTAGATCTCTATACTTCTATTAAATCTACTGCTTTATACTTCTATTAGATATACTGGTCTATACTTCTATTAGATCTCTATATTTCTATTAGATATACTGGTCTATACTTCTATTAGATCTCTATACTTCTATTAGATCTCTATACTTAAATTAAATCTACTGCTTTATACTTCTATTAGATCTACTGCTCTATACTTCTATTAGATCTACTGCTCTATACTTCTATTAGATCTCTATACTTCTATTAGATAAACTACTCTATACTTCTATTAGATCTACTACTCTACACTTATATTAGATCTCTATACTTTTATTAGATATACTGGTCTATAATTCTATTAGATCTCTATACTTCTATTAGATCTCTATACTTCTATTAGATCTCTATACTTCTATTAGATCTCTATACTTCTATTAGATCTACTGCTCTATACTTCTAATAGATCTCTATACTTCTATTAGATCTACTGCTCTATACTTCTATTAGATCTCTATACTTCTATTAGATCTACTGCTCTATACTTCTATTAGATCTCTATACTTCTATGAGATAAACTACTCTATACTTCTATTAGATCTCTATACTTCTATTATATCTCTATACTTCTATTAGATCTACTGCTCTATACTTCTATTAGATCTACTGCTCTATACTTCTATTAGATCTCTATACTTCTATTAAATCTACTGCTTTATACTTCTATTAGATATACTGGTCTATACTTCTATTATATCTCTATACTTCTATTAGATCTACTGTTCTATACTTCTATTAGATCTACTGGTCTATACTTCTATTAGATCTCTATACTTCTATTAGATCTCTATACTTCTATTAGATCTCTATACTTCTATTAGATCTACTGTTCTATACTTCTATTAGATCTACTGCTCTATACTTCTATTAGATCTCTATACTTCTATTAAATCTACTGCTTTATACTTCTATTAGATATACTGGTCTATACTTCTGTTAGATCTCTATACTTATATTAGATCTACTGCTCTATACCTCTATTAGATATCTATACTTCTATTAGATATACTGGTCTATAATTCTATTAGATGTCTATACTTCTATTAGATCACTATACTTCTATTAGATCTACTGCTCTATACTTCTATTAGATCGCTATACTTCTATTAGATCTACTGCTCTATACTTCTATTAGATCGCTATACTTCTATGAGATAAACTACTCTATACTTCTATTAGATCTCTATACTTCTATTATATCTATATACTTCTATTAGATCGACTGCTCTATACTTCTATTAGATCTACTGCTCTATACTTCTGTTAGATCTCTATACTTCTATTAGATCTCTATACTTCTATTAGATAAACTACTCTATACTTCTATTAGATCTACTGCTTTATACTTCTATTAGATCTCTATACTTCTATTAAATCTACTGCTTTATACTTCTATTAGATATACTGGTCTATACTTCTATTAGATCTCTATACTTCTATTAGATCTACTGCTCTATACTTCTATTAGATCTCTATACTTCTATTAGATCTACTGCTCTATACTTCTATTAGATCTCTACACTTCTATTAGATCTACTGCTCTATACTTCTATTAGATCTCTATACTTCTATGAGATAAACTACTCTATACTTCTATTAGATCTCTATACTTCTATTATATCTCTATACTTCTATTAGATCTACTGCTCTATACTTCTATTAGATCTACTGCTCTATACTTCTATTAGATCTCTATACTTCTATTAGATCTCTATACTTCTATTAGATCTACTGCTCTATACTTCTATTAGATCTACTGCTCTATACTTCTATTAGATCTCTATACTTCTATTAGATCTCTATACTTCTATTAGATCTCTATACTTCTATTAGATCTACTGCTCTATACTTCTATTAGATCTCTATACTTCTATTAGATCTCTATACTTCTATTAGATCTACTGCTCTATACTTCTATTAGATCTCTATACTTCTATTAAACTATCTTCTATTAGATCTCTATACTTCTATTAGATCTACTGCTCTATACTTCTATTAGATCTCTATACTTCTATGAGATAAACTACTCTATACTTCTATTAGATCTCTATACTTCTATTAAATCTACTGCTTTATACTTCTATTAGATATACTGGTCTATACTTCTATTAGATCTCTATACTTATATTAGATCTACTGCTCTATACTTCTATTAGATCTCTATACTTCTATTAGATCTACTGCTCTATACTTCTATTAGATCTCTATACTTCTATTAGATCTACTGCTCTATACTTCTATGAGATCTCTACACTTCTATTATATCTCTATACTTCTATTAGATAAACTACTCTATACTTCTATTAGATATACTGCTCTATACTTCTATTAGATCTCTATACTTCTATTAAATCTACTGCTTTATACTTCTATTAGATATACTGGTCTATACTTCTATTAGATCTACTGCTCTATACTTCTATTAGATCTACTGCTCTATACTTCTATTAGATCTCTATACTTCTATTAGATCTCTATACTTCTATTAGATCTCTATACTTCTATTAGATAAACTACTCTATACTTCTATTAGATATACTGCTCTATACTTCTATTAGATCTCTATACTTCTATTAAATCTACTGCTTTATACTTCTATTAGATATACTGGTCTATACTTCTATTAGATCTCTATATTTCTATTAGATATACTGGTCTATACTTCTATTAGATCTCTATACTTCTATTAGATCTCTATACTTAAATTAAATCTACTGCTTTATACTTCTATTAGATCTACTGCTCTATACTTCTATTAGATCTACTGCTCTATACTTCTATTAGATCTCTATACTTCTATTAGATAAACTACTCTATACTTCTATTAGATCTACTACTCTATACTTATATTAGATCTCTATACTTTTATTAGATATACTGGTCTATAATTCTATTAGATCTCTATACTCCTATTAGATCTCTATACTTCTATTAGATCTCTATACTTCTATTAGATCTCTATACTTCTATTAGATCTACTGCTCTATACTTCTAATAGATCTCTATACTTCTATTAGATCTACTGCTCTATACTTCTATTAGATCTCTATACTTCTATTAGATCTACTGCTCTATACTTCTATTAGATCTCTATACTTCTATGAGATAAACTACTCTATACTTCTATTAGATCTCTATACTTCTATTATATCTCTATACTTCTATTAGATCTACTGCTCTATACTTCTATTAGATCTACTGCTCTATACTTCTATTAGATCTCTATACTTCTATTAAATCTACTGCTTTATACTTCTATTAGATATACTGGTCTATACTTCTATTATATCTCTATACTTCTATTAGATCTACTGTTCTATACTTCTATTAGATCTACTGGTCTATACTTCTATTAGATCTCTATACTTCTATTAGATCTCTATACTTCTATTAGATCTCTATACTTCTATTAGATCTACTGCTCTATACTTCTATTAGATCTCTATACTTCTATTAAATCTACTGCTTTATACTTCTATTAGATATACTGGTCTATACTTCTGTTAGATCTCTATACTTATATTAGATCTACTGCTCTATACCTCTATTATATATCTATACTTCTATTAGATATACTGGTCTATAATTCTATTAGATGTCTATACTTCTATTAGATCACTATACTTCTATTAGATCTACTGCTCTATACTTCTATTAGATCGCTATACTTCTATTAGATCTACTGCTCTATACTTCTATTAGATCGCTATACTTCTATGAGATAAACTACTCTATACTTCTATTAGATCTCTATACTTCTATTATATCTATATACTTCTATTAGATCGACTGCTCTATACTTCTATTAGATCTACTGCTCTATACTTCTATTAGATCTCTATACTTCTATTAAATCTACTGCTTTATACTTCTATTAGATATACTGGTCTATACTTCTATTAGATCTCTATATTTCTATTAGATATACTGGTCTATACTTCTATTAGATCTCTATACTTCTATTAGATCTACTGCTCTATACTTCTATGAGATCTCTACACTTCTATTATATCTCTATACTTCTATTAGATAAACTACTCTATACTTCTATTAGATATACTGCTCTATACTTCTATTAGATCTCTATACTTCTATTAAATCTACTGCTTTATACTTCTATTAGATATACTGGTCTATACTTCTATTAGATCTACTGCTCTATACTTCTATTAGATCTACTGCTCTATACTTCTATTAGATCTCTATACTTCTATTAGATCTCTATACTTCTATTAGATCTCTATACTTCTATTAGATAAACTACTCTATACTTCTATTAGATATACTGCTCTATACTTCTATTAGATCTCTATACTTCTATTAAATCTACTGCTTTATACTTCTATTAGATATACTGGTCTATACTTCTATTAGATCTCTATATTTCTATTAGATATACTGGTCTATACCTCTATTAGATCTCTATACTTCTATTAGATCTCTATACTTAAATTAAATCTACTGCTTTATACTTCTATTAGATCTACTGCTCTATACTTCTATTAGATCTACTGCTCTATACTTCTATTAGATCTCTATACTTCTATTAGATAAACTACTCTATACTTCTATTAGATCTACTACTCTATACTTATATTAGATCTCTATACTTTTATTAGATATACTGGTCTATAATTCTATTAGATCTCTATACTTCTATTAGATCTCTATACTTCTATTAGATCTCTATACTTCTATTAGATCTCTATACTTCTATTAGATCTACTGCTCTATACTTCTAATAGATCTCTATACTTCTATTAGATCTACTGCTCTATACTTCTATTAGATCTCTATACTTCTATTAGATCTACTGCTCTATACTTCTATTAGATATCTATACTTCTATGAGATAAACTACTCTATACTTCTATTAGATCTCTATACTTCTATTATATCTCTATACTTCTATTAGATCTACTGCTCTATACTTCTATTAGATCTACTGCTCTATACTTCTATTAGATCTCTATACTTCTATTAAATCTACTGCTTTATACTTCTATTAGATATACTGGTCTATACTTCTATTATATCTCTATACTTCTATTAGATCTACTGTTCTATACTTCTATTAGATCTACTGGTCTATACTTCTATTAGATCTCTATACTTCTATTAGATCTCTATACTTCTATTAGATCTCTATACTTCTATTAGATCTACTGCTCTATACTTCTATTAGATCTCTATACTTCTATTAAATCTACTGCTTTATACTTCTATTAGATATACTGGTCTATACTTCTGTTAGATCTCTATACTTATATTAGATCTACTGCTCTATACCTCTATTAGATATCTATACTTCTATTAGATATACTGGTCTATAATTCTATTAGATGTCTATACTTCTATTAGATCACTATACTTCTATTAGATCTACTGCTCTATACTTCTATTAGATCGCTATACTTCTATTAGATCTACTGCTCTATACTTCTATTAGATCGCTATACTTCTATGAGATAAACTACTCTATACTTCTATTAGATCTCTATACTTCTATTATATCTATATACTTCTATTAGATCGACTGCTCTATACTTCTATTAGATCTACTGCTCTATACTTCTGTTAGATCTCTATACTTCTATTAGATCTCTATACTTCTATTAGATAAACTACTCTATACTTCTATTAGATCTACTGCTTTATACTTCTATTAGATCTCTATACTTCTATTAAATCTACTGCTTTATACTTCTATTAGATATACTGGTCTATACTTCTATTAGATCTCTATACTTCTATTAGATCTACTGCTCTATACTTCTATTAGATCTCTATACTTCTATTAGATCTACTGCTCTATACTTCTATTAGATCTCTACACTTCTATTAGATCTACTGCTCTATACTTCTATTAGATCTCTATACTTCTATTATATCTCTATACTTCTATTAGATCTACTGCTCTATACTTCTATTAGATCTACTGCTCTATACTTCTATTAGATCTCTATACTTCTATTAGATCTCTATACTTCTATTAGATCTACTGCTCTATACTTCTATTAGATCTCTATACTTCTATTAGATCTACTGCTCTATACTTCTATTAGATCTCTATACTTCTATTAGATCTCTATACTTCTATTAGATCTACTGCTCTATACTTCTATTAGATCTCTATACTTCTATTAGATCTACTGCTCTATACTTCTATTAGATCTCTATACTTCTATTAGATCTACTGCTCTATAATTCTATTAGATCTCTATACTTCTATGAGAGAAACTACTCTATACTTCTATTATATCTCTATACTTCTATTATATCTCTATACTTCTATTAGATCTACTGCTCTATACTTCTATTAGATCTACTGCTCTATACTTCTATTAGATCTCTATACTTCTATTAGATCTCTATACTTCTATTAGATAAACTACTCTATACTTCTATTATATCTACTGCTCTATACTTCTATTAGATCTCTATACTTCTATTAAATCTACTGCTTTATACTTCTATTAGATATACTGGTCTATACTTCTGTTAGATCTCTATACTTATATTAGATCTACTGCTCTATACTTCTATTAGATCTCTATACTTCTATTAGATATACTGGTCTATAATTCTATTAGATGTCTATACTTCTATTAGATCACTATACTTCTATTAGATCTACTGCTCTATACTTCTATTAGATCTCTATACTTCTATTAGATCTACTGCTCTATACTTCTATTATATCTCTATACTTCTATTAGATCTACTGCTCTATACTTCTATTAGATCTCTATACTTCTATGAGATAAACTACTCTATACTTCTATTAGATCTCTATACTTCTATTATATCTATATACTTCTATTAGATCTACTGCTCTATACTTCTATTAGATCTACTGCTCTATACTTCTGTTAGATCTCTATACTTCTATTAGATCTCTATACTTCTATTAGATCTACTGCTCTATACTTCTATTAGATCTCTATACTTCTATTAGATCTACTGCTCTATACTTCTATTAGATATACTGGTCTATACTTCTATTAGATCTCTATACTTCTATTAGATCTACTGCTCTATACTTCTATTAGATCTCTATATTTCTATTAGATCTACTGCTCTATACTTCTATTAGATCTCTACACTTCTATTAGATCTACTGCTCTATACTTCTATTAGATCTCTATACTTCCATGAGATAAACTACTCTATACTTCTATTAGATCTCTATACTTCTATTAGATCTACTGCTCTATACTTCTATTAGATCTCTATACTTATATTAGATCTACTGCTCTATACTTCTATTAGATCTCTATACTTCTATTAGATCTACTGCTCTATACTTCTATTAGATCTTTATACTTCTATTAGATCTACTGCTCTATAATTCTATTAGATCTCTATACTTCTATGAGATAAACTACTCTATACTTCTATTAGATCTCTATACTTCTATTATATCTCTATACTTCTATTAGATCTACTGCTCTATACTTCTATTAGATCTCTATACTTCTATTAAATCTACTGCTTTATACTTCTATTAGATATACTGGTCTATACTTCTATTAGATCTCTATACTTATATTAGATCTACTGCTCTATACTTCTATTAGATCTCTATACTTCTATTAGATATACTGGTCTATAATTCTATTAGATCTCTATACTTCTATTAGATCACTATACTTCTATTAGATCTACTGCTCTATACTTCTATTAGATCTCTATACTTCTATTAGATCTACTGCTCTATACTTCTATTATATGTCTATACTTCTATTACTTCTACTGCTCTATACTTCTATTAGATCTCTATACTTCTATGAGATAAACTACTCTATACTTCTATTAGATCTCTATACTTCTATTATATCTCTATACTTCTATTAGATCTACTGCTCTATACTTCTATTAGATCTACTGCTCTATACTTCTGTTAGATCTCTATACTTCTATTAGATAAACTACTCTATACTTCTATTAGATCTACTGCTCTATACTTCTATTAGATCTCTATACTTCTATTAAATCTACTGCTTTATACTTCTATTAGATATACTGGTCTATACTTCTATTAGATCTCTATACTTCTATTAGATCTACTGCTCTATACTTCTATTAGATCTCTATACTTCTATTAGATCTCTATACTTCTATTAGATCTCTATACTTCTATTAGATAAACTACTCTATACTTCTATTAGATCTCCTGCTCTATACTTCTATTAGATCTCTATACTTCTATTAAATCTACTGCTTTATACTTCTATTAGATATACCGGTCTATACTTCTATTAGATATACTGGTCTATAATTCTATTAGATCTCTATACTTCTATTAGATCTCTATACTTCTATTAGAACTCTATACTTATATTAGATCTACTACTCCATACTTCTATTAGATCTCTATACTTCTATTAGATCTACTGCTCTATACTTCTATTATATCTCTATACTTCTATTAGATCTACTGCTCTATACTTCTATTAGATCTCTATACTTCTATTAGATATACTGGTCTATAATTCTATTAGATCTCTATACTTCTATTAGATCTCTATACTTCTATTAGAACTCTATACTTATATTAGATCTACTACTCCATACTTCTATTAGATCTCTATACTTCTATTAGATCTACTGCTCTATACTTCTATTATATCTCTATACTTCTATTAGATCTACTGCTCTATACTTCTATTAGATCTCTATACTTCTATGAGATAAACTACTCTATACTTCTATTAGATCTACTGCTCTATACTTCTATTAGATCTCTATACTTCTATTAAATCTACTGCTTTATACTTCTATTAGATATACTGGTCTATACTTCTATTAGATCTCTATACTTCTATTAGATCTACTGCTCTATACTTCTATTAGATCTCTATACTTCTATTATATCTCTATACTTCTATTAGATAAACTACTCTATACTTCTATTAGATCTACTGCTCTATACTTCTATTAGATCTCTATACTTCTATTAAATCTACTGCTTTATACTTCTATTAGATATACTGGTCTATACTTCTATTAGATCTCTATACTTCTATTAGATCTACTGCTCTATACTTCTATTAGATCTCTATACTTCTATTAGATATACTGGTCTATAATTCTATTAGATCTCTATACTTCTATTAGATCTAATGCTTTATACTTCTATTAGATCTCTATACTTCTATTAGATCTACTGCTCTATACTTATATTAGATCTCTATACTTCTATTAGATCTACTGCTCTATACTTCTATTAGATCTCTATACTTCTATTAGATCTACTGCTCTATACTTCTATTAGATCTCTACACTTCTATTAGATCTACTGCTCTATACTTCTATTAGATCTCTATACTTCTATGAGATAAACTACTCTATACTTCTATTAGATCTCTATACTTCTATTATATCTCTATACTTCTATTAGATCTACTGCTCTATACTTCTATTAGATCTACTGCTCTATACTTCTATTAGATCTCTATACTTCTATTAGATCTCTATACTTCTATTAGATCTACTGCTCTATACTTCTATTAGATCTCTATACTTCTATTAGATCTACTGCTCTATACTTCTATTAGATCTCTATACTTCTATTAGATCTCTATACTTCTATTAGATCTACTGCTCTATACTTCTATTAGATCTCTATACTTCTATTAGATCTACTGCTCTATACTTCTATTAGATCTCTATACTTCTATTAGATCTACTGCTCTATAATTCTATTAGATCTCTATACTTCTATGAGATAAACTACTCTATACTTCTATTAGATCTCTATACTTCTATTATATCTCTATACTTCTATTAGATCTACTGCTCTATACTTCTATTAGATCTACTGCTCTATACTTCTATTAGATCTCTATACTTCTATTAGATCTCTATACTTCTATTAGATAAACTACTCTATACTTCTATTATATCTACTGCTCTATACTTCTATTAGATCTCTATACTTCTATTAAATCTACTGCTTTATACTTCTATTAGATATACTGGTCTATACTTCTGTTAGATCTCTATACTTATATTAGATCTACTGCTCTATACTTCTATTAGATCTCTATACTTCTATTAGATATACTGGTCTATAATTCTATTAGATGTCTATACTTCTATTAGATCACTATACTTCTATTAGATCTACTGCTCTATACTTCTATTAGATCTCTATACTTCTATTAGATCTACTGCTCTATACTTCTATTATATCTCTATACTTCTATTAGATCTACTGCTCTATACTTCTATTAGATCTCTATACTTCTATGAGATAAACTACCCTATACTTCTATTAGATCTCTATACTTCTATTATATCTATATACTTCTATTAGATCTACTGCTCTATACTTCTATTAGATCTACTGCTCTATACTTCTGTTAGATCTCTATACTTCTATTAGATCTCTATACTTCTATTAGATCTACTGCTCTATACTTCTATTAGATCTACTGCTCTATACTTCTATTAGATATACTGGTCTATACTTCTATTAGATCTCTATACTTCTATTAGATCTACTGCTCTATACTTCTATTAGATCTCTATACTTCTATTAGATCTACTGCTCTATACTTCTATTAGATCTTTATACTTCTATTAGATCTACTGCTCTATAATTCTATTAGATCTCTATACGTCTATGAGATAAACTACTCTATACTTCTATTAGATCTCTATACTTCTATTATATCTCTATACTTCTATTAGATCTACTGCTCTATACTTCTATTAGATCTACTGCTCTATACTTATATTAGATCTCTATACTTCTATTAGATCTCTATACTTCTATTAGATGAACTACTCTATACTTCTATTAGATCTACTGCTCTATACTTCTATTAGATCTACTGCTTTATACTTCTATTAGATATACTGGTCTATACTTCTATTAGATCTCTATACTTATATTAGATCTACTGCTCTATACTTCTATTAGATCTCTATACTTCTATTAGATCTACTGCTCTATACTTCTATTAGATCTCTATACTTCTATTAGATCTACTGCTCTATAATTCTATTAGATCTCTATACTTCTATGAGATAAACTACTCTATACTTCTATTAGATCTCTATACTTCTATTATATCTCTATACTTCTATTAGATCTACTGCTCTATACTTCTATTAGATCTACTGCTCTATACTTCTATTAGATCTCTATACTTCTATTAGATCTCTATACTTCTATTAGATAAACTACTCTATACTTCTATTATATCTACTGCTCTATACTTCTATTAGATCTCTATACTTCTATTAAATCTACTGCTTTATACTTCTATTAGATATACTGGTCTATACTTCTGTTAGATCTCTATACTTATATTAGATCTACTGCTCTATACTTCTATTAGATCTCTATACTTCTATTAGATATACTGGTCTATAATTCTATTAGATGTCTATACTTCTATTAGATCACTATACTTCTATTAGATCTACTGCTCTATACTTCTATTAGATCTCTATACTTCTATTAGATCTACTGCTCTATACTTCTATTATATCTCTATACTTCTATTAGATCTACTGCTCTATACTTCTATTAGATCTCTATACTTCTATGAGATAAACTACCCTATACTTCTATTAGATCTCTATACTTCTATTATATCTATATACTTCTATTAGATCTACTGCTCTATACTTCTATTAGATCTACTGCTCTATACTTCTGTTAGATCTCTATACTTCTATTAGATCTCTATACTTCTATTAGATCTACTGCTCTATACTTCTATTAGATCTACTGCTCTATACTTCTATTAGATATACTGGTCTATACTTCTATTAGATCTCTATACTTCTATTAGATCTACTGCTCTATACTTCTATTAGATCTCTATACTTCTATTAGATCTACTGCTCTATACTTCTATTAGATCTTTATACTTCTATTAGATCTACTGCTCTATAATTCTATTAGATCTCTATACGTCTATGAGATAAACTACTCTATACTTCTATTAGATCTCTATACTTCTATTATATCTCTATACTTCTATTAGATCTACTGCTCTATACTTCTATTAGATCTACTGCTCTATACTTATATTAGATCTCTATACTTCTATTAGATCTCTATACTTCTATTAGATGAACTACTCTATACTTCTATTAGATCTACTGCTCTATACTTCTATTAGATCTACTGCTTTATACTTCTATTAGATATACTGGTCTATACTTCTATTAGATCTCTATACTTATATTAGATCTACTGCTCTATACTTCTATTAGATCTCTATACTTCTATTAGATATACTGGTCTATAATTCTATTAGATCTCTATACTTCTATTAGATCACTATACTTCTATTAGATCTACTGCTCTATACTTCTATTAGATCTCTATACTTCTATTAGATCTACTACTCTATACTTCTATTATATGTCTATACTTCTATTACTTCTACTGCTCTATACTTCTATTAGATCTCTATACTTCTATGAGATAAACTACTCTATACTTCTATTAGATCTCTATACTTCTATTATATCTCTATACTTCTATTAGATCTACTGCTCTATACTTCTGTTAGATCTCTATACTTCTATTAGATAAACTACTCTATACTTCTATTAGATCTACTGCTCTATACTTCTATTAGATCTCTATACTTCTATTAAATCTACTGCTTTATACTTCTATTAGATATACTGGTCTATACTTCTATTAGATCTCTATACTTCTATTAGATCTACTGCTCTATACTTCTATTAGATCTCTATACTTCTATTAGATCTCTATACTTCTATTAGATCTCTATACTTCTATTAGATAAACTACTCTATACTTCTATTAGATCTCCTGCTCTATACTTCTATTAGATCTCTATACTTCTATTAAATCTACTGCTTTATACTTCTATTAGATATACCGGTCTATACTTCTATTAGATATACTGGTCTATAATTCTATTAGATCTCTATACTTCTATTAGATCTCTATACTTCTATTAGAACTCTATACTTATATTAGATCTACTACTCTATACTTCTATTAGATCTCTATACTTCTATTAGATCTACTGCTCTATACTTCTATTATATCTCTATACTTCTATTAGATCTACTGCTCTATACTTCTATTAGATCTCTATACTTCTATTAGATCCACTGCTCTATACTTCTATTAGATCTCTATACTTCTATGAGATAAACTACTCTATACTTCTATTAGATCTACTGCTCTATACTTCTATTAGATCTCTATACTTCTATTAAATCTACTGCTTTATACTTCTATTAGATATACTGGTCTATACTTCTATTAGATCTCTATACTTCTATTAGATCTACTGCTCTATACTTCTATTAGATCTCTATACTTCTATTATATCTCTATACTTCTATTAGATCTACTGCTCTATACTTCTATTAGATATACTGGTCTATACTTCTATTAGATCTCTATACTTCTATTAGATCTACTGCTCTATACTTCTATTAGATCTCTATACTTCTATTATATCTCTATACTTCTATTAGATAAACTACTCTATACTTCTATTAGATCTACTGCTCTATACTTCTATTAGATCTCTATACTTCTATTAAATCTACTGCTTTATACTTCTATTAGATATACTGGTCTATACTTCTATTAGATCTCTATACTTCTATTAGATCTACTGCTCTATACTTCTATTAGATCTCTATACTTCTATTAGATATACTGGTCTATAATTCTATTAGATCTCTATACTTCTATTAGATCTACTGCTTTATACTTCTATTAGATCTCTATACTTCTATTAGATCTACTGCTCTATACTTATATTAGATCTCTATACTTCTATTAGATCTACTGCTCTATACTTCTATTAGATCTCTATACTTCTATTAGATCTCTATACTTCTATTAGATAAACTACTCTATACTTCTATTAGATCTACTGCTCTATACTTCTATTAGATCTCTATACTTCTATTAAATCTACTGCTTTATACTTCTATTAGATATACTGGTCTATACTTCTATTAGATCTCTATACTTCTATTAGATCTACTGCTCTATACTTCTATTAGATCTCTATACTTCTATTAGATCTACTGCTCTATACTTCTATTAGATCTCTACACTTCTATTAGATCTACTGCTCTATACTTCTATTAGATCTCTATACTTCTATGAGATAAACTACTCTATACATCTATTAGATCTCTATACTTCTATTATATCTATATACTTCTATTAGATCTACTGCTCTATACTTCTATTAGATCTACTGCTCTATACTTCTGTTAGATCTCTATACTTCTATTAGATCTCTATACTTCTATCAGATCTACTGCTCTATACTTCTATTAGATCTCTATACTTCTATTAGATCTACTGCTCTATACTTCTATTAGATATACTGGTCTATACTTCTATTAGATCTCTATACTTCTATTAGATCTACTGCTCTATACTTCTATTAGATCTCTATACTTCTATTAGATCTACTGCTCTATACTTCTATTAGATCTCTACACTTCTATTAGATCTACTGCTCTATACTTCTATTAGATCTCTATACTTCCATGAGATAAACTACTCTATACTTCTATTAGATCTCTATACTTCTATTAGATCTCTATACTTCTATTAGATCTACTGCTCTATACTTCTATTAGATCTCTATACTTCTATTAGATCTACTGCTCTATACTTCTATTAGATCTCTATACTTCTATTAGATCTACTGCTCTATACTTCTATTAGATCTTTATACTTCTATTAGATCTACTGCTCTATAATTCTATTAGATCTCTATACTTCTATGAGATAAACTACTCTATACTTCTATTAGATCTCTATACTTCTATTATATCTCTATACTTCTATTAGATCTACTGCTCTATACTTCTATTAGATCTACTGCTCTATACTTATATTAGATCTCTATACTTCTATTAGATCTCTATACTTCTATTAGATGAACTACTCTATACTTCTATTAGATCTACTGCTCTATACTTCTATTAGATCTCTATACTTCTATTAAATCTACTGCTTTATACTTCTATTAGATATACAGGTCTATACTTCTATTAGATCTCTATACTTATATTAGATCTACTGCTCTATACTTCTATTAGATCTCTATACTTCTATTAGATATACTGGTCTATAATTCTATTAGATCTCTATACTTCTATTAGATCACTATACTTCTATTAGATCTACTCCTCTATACTTCTATTAGATCTCTATACTTCTATTAGATCTACTGCTCTATACTTGTATTATATGTCTATACTTCTATTACATCTACTGCTCTATACTTCTATTAGATCTCTATACTTCTATGAGATAAACTACTCTATACTTCTATTAGATCTCTATACTTCTATTATATCTCTATACTTCTATTAGATCTACTGCTCTATACTTCTATTAGATCTACTGCTCTATACTTCTGTTAGATCTCTATACTTCTATTAGATAAACTACTCTATACTTCTATTAGATCTACTGCTCTATACTTCTATTAGATCTATATACTTCTATTAAATCTACTGCTTTATACTTCTATTAGATATACTGGTCTATACTTCTATTAGATCTCTATACTTCTATTAGATCTACTGCTCTATACTTCTATTAGATCTCTATACTTCTATTAGATCTCTATACTTCTATTAGATCTCTATACTTCTATTAGATAAACTACTCTATACTTCTATTAGATCTCCTGCTCTATACTTCTATTAAATCTACTGCTTTATACTTCTATTAGATATACCGGTCTATACTTCTATTAGATATACTGGTCTATAATTCTATTAGATCTCTATACTTCTATTAGATCTCTATACTTCTATTAGAACTCTATACTTATATTAGATCTACTACTCTATACTTCTATTAGATATCTATACTTCTATTAGATCTACTGCTCTATACTTCTATTATATCTCTATACTTCTATTAGATCTACTGCTCTATACTTCTATTAGATCTCTATACTTCTATGAGATAAACTACTCTATACTTCTATTAGATCTCTATACTTCTATTATATATCTATACTTCTATTAGATCTACTGCTCTATATATCTATTAGATCTACTGCTCTATACTTCTATTAGATCTCTATACTTCTATTAGATCTCTATACTTCTATTAGATAAACTACTCTATACTTCTATTAGATCTACTGCTCTATACTTCTATTAGATCTCTATACTTCTATTAGATCTACTGTTCTATACTTCTATTAGATATACTGGTCTATACTTCTATTAGATCTCTATACTTCTATTAGATCTACTGCTCTATACTTCTATTAGATCTCTATACTTCTATTATATCTCTATACTTCTATTAGATCTACTGCTCTATACTTCTATTAGATCTACTGCTCTATACTTCTATTAGATCTCTATACTTCTATTAGATCTCTATACTTCTATTAGATAAACTACTCTATACTTCTATTAGATCTACTGCTCTATACTTCTATTAGATCTCTATACTTCTATTAAATCTACTGCTTTATACTTCTATTAGATATACTGGTCTATACTTCTATTAGATCTCTATACTTCTATTAGATCTACTGCTCTATACTTCTATTAGATCTCTATACTTCTATTAGATATACTGGTCTATAATTCTATTAGATCTCTATACTTCTATTAGATCTACTGCTTTATACTTCTATTAGATCTCTATACTTCTATTAGATCTACTGCTCTATACTTATATTAGATCTCTATACTTCTATTAGATCTACTGCTCTATACTTCTATTAGATCTCTATACTTCTATTAGATCTCTATACTTCTATTAGATAAACTACTCTATACTTCTATTAGATCTACTGCTCTATACTTCTATTAGATCTCTATACTTCTATTAAATCTACTGCTTTATACTTCTATTAGATATACTGGTCTATACTTCTATTAGATCTCTATACTTCTATTAGATCTACTGCTCTATACTTCTATTAGATCTCTATACTTCTATTATATCTCTATACTTCTATTAGATCTACTGCTCTATACTTCTATTAGATCTACTGCTCTATACTTCTATTAGATCTCTATACTTCTATTAGATCTCTATACTTCTATTAGATAAACTACTCTATACTTCTATTAGATCTACTGCTCTATACTTCTATTAGATCTCTATACTTCTATTAAATCTACTGCTTTATACTTCTATTAGATATACTGGTCTATACTTCTATTAGATCTCTATACTTCTATTAGATCTACTGCTCTATACTTCTATTAGATCTCTATACTTCTATTAGATATACTGGTCTATAATTCTATTAGATCTCTATACTTCTATTAGATCTACTGCTTTATACTTCTATTAGATCTCTATACTTCTATTAGATCTACTGCTCTATACTTCTATTAGATCTCTATACTTCTATTAGATCTACTGCTCTATACTTCTATGAGATAAACTACTCTATACTTCCATTAGATCTCTATACTTCTATTATATCTCTATACTTCTATTAGATCTACTGCTCTATACTTCTATTAGATCTACTGCTCTATACTTCTATTAGATCTCTATACTTCTATTAGATAAACTACTCTATACTTCTATTAGATCTACTGCTCTATACTTCTATTAGATCTCTATACTTCTATTAGATATACTGGTCTATAATTCTATTAGATCTCTATACTTCTATTAGATATACTGCTCTATACTTCTATTAGATCTCTATACTTCTATTAGATCTACTGCTCTATACTTCTATTAGATCTCTATACTTCTATTATATATACTGGTCTATAATTCTATTAGATCTCTATACTTCTATTAGATCTCTATACTTTTATTAGATCTACTGCTCTATACTGGGGGAGTAAAACGTAAAACGAGTGAGAACAAGGACGTTCTTGAACATGGGGTGAGACATTGTTACTGATTTGTAAATAAAGCCAGTATGTTATTTATAATGTTTTTAGAGGACGGGAAACCAGAAACCTACAGTCGTCTCATGGGTCTCCCAGTCGAGGACGTCACAGGTATTGAACCAGCATCTGTAGCAACACAGCTTGTACTGCTATGCAGTGTCTTAGACCGCTGCACCACTCAGGCGCTGTACAACGTGATTGGTCGGGAGTGGCCCACAGTACAACAGTAAGACCAAAATAAAACAATAAAAACCTTAGCGTAACAACCATTTTAGTAAGTAATACTGAAGTCGTGCACAATTATCAGTTTCCATGTAGGTTTATGTCCGCCATTCATTGTCAGTTAGAGACACAGTTGGGACCCAAAAGCATAATCAGTGCTCTAACTCCCCCTGGTGGTAGTCTGGAGCAATGAAGTAGTGACGCAGGGTACTGTACTAAACTACAAATTACCTCTATTTGCCTCAGAGTAATCGCAAAACTTTTAGTGGAGCAAACCATCGTACTGCTCTATACTTCTAGTAGCCCTACTGCTCCACTTGTTGATCCTGAAAATGTAAACCTAAACCGTTTCATTTCTGTCCAGTTAGTACCTCAGCATGGCAATACTTCTTCTTCCCAGAATCCCCAATAAAGTTCAATCACTAGACAGAAAGCGGACGGAGGGAGTAAATGCCCCGGTGTCTCGTGGGAAATCAGGGCCTTAATTAAACAGGCCTGGTGTGTGTCACTGAGCACAGAGTGTCCGAGCTCATTATATCTTTGATTATTGCTTTTCCACAACAGTCAAGCGCGTACACACACACACACACAAACACACACACACTAAACACATGGGAGGAGAAAAGAGGGAGGAGGGAGGAGGAGGAGAGAGGGGGAGGGAGGAGGGAGGAGGAGGAGAGAGGGGAAGGGAGGAGGAGGAGAGAGGAGAGAGGGGGAGGGAGGAGAAAAGAGGGAGGAGGGAGGAGAAGGAGGGAGGAGAAAAGGGGGAGGAGGGAGGGGGAGGAGGGAGGAGAAAAGAGGGAGGAAGAGGAGGGAAGAGGGGATGACAGGAGGTAATTGAAAAGAGAAGCTGAGCTCAATATTTTCTGATTAGTGTGAGAGTCAGGGTGGAAAAGAGAGGAGGATTTCTCTGGACCTGTACGTGTTTGAGTTCCAAAGGCCTCCTTGTACAAGGATTCACACGCACACACACACACACACACACACACACACACACACACACACACACACACACACACACACAC